>NC_056739.1:383562537-383675037 GCF_019279795.1 Protopterus annectens
TCTAATCACTACTCTACAGGTATTACAACAACCTATGGCCTTGGGTTGGGCAGTGGTATATTTTTACACAGTGTATAATTACAGCCTTCTTATAGCTACTTTATACCTTCTCTTACCTGGAAGACCTGTGGAGGGAATGTTTGTTAATACTACCTGACTGTTTCTACCCATACTCACATAGTCAGGGTTCCATATGTGCACTCATACTGTGTGTGTGTGTGTGTGTGTGTGTGTGTGTGTGTGTGTGTGTGTGTGTGTGTGTGTGTGTGTGCTATTGACATACTCTGCCTTGATTTTGATCGGCCACCCTGGCTGTTGTGCTGTCTGTTAATACTACCGGACTGTTTCTATTCATATTCACATAGTCAGGGTAACATATGTGCACTCATAGTGTATGTGTGTGTGTGTGTGTGTGTGTGTGTGTGTGTGTGTGTGTGTGTGTGTGTGTGTGTGTCTGTGTGTCTGTGTCTTTGTGCTACTGCTATACTCTGCCTTGATTTCTATTGGTCACCCTGGTTATTGGAAGGAGGGACTGGTAGCTGTGAAAACATTACACTTTTGAACATTTCTTGGGGGAGACCACTTGGTGTATGTACTTATCCTGCTGTCATTTGCAGCCTTGGGGATGGACTGTGGGTGTTGGACACAGTATAACTACAACCTTCTTATAGCTACTTTATACCTTTTCTTACCTGGAAGACCTGTGGAGGGAATTTATGTTGACACTACCTGACTGTTTCTACACATATTCCCAAAATCCTAGTTGAAATTATGCATACAGCTTACTACCACTCCCGGGATTCAAACCATGGCTGCTTCGGCTAAAAATACCATAAGTTTGTGTCTCTTTCTTGAATGTTTTCTGTCTGATTCTATCTTAGTTGTACAGTCTGACCTTGTGATTACAACATTCTTTTATATACATCCCTAAACATACCTTTTGACATAGCACAGTGTGGAAAACAGTGGTTGACACAACATTACTATTCTGATATCAGATCTTGGTGCAAGAAACTTTCCAGTCATACAATACCAGAGTAAACACAACCAGTCTGGGGTTTTCACTTTTATTGTCAAGTACTTGCACTTTTATTGATATATAACCTGTATGTCACTATTACTCTCCTAATGGCTTCTTCAGTCATTAAAACCATACCCATTTTTAAATACTGCAAGGTGACATTCTACTACTTTTTATTTATTTGCCCTACATAATACCAGCTAGACTGTTACTCACTAGCTGCGTGACCCAGCCTTAGCCGCCTGCTAGCGTGGGCTTCCAAGTTTATAGCCCATCTGCAGCTGTACAGGAGATAAGAAAAAACATTTCTGCATACCTATCCATCACATACACAGGCTGGACTTTGGAGAACACGTATTTTGACTAATACTTACACACAGTTGGAGCATTCTCTGCCCAGGCATCTTGGACCCACTGGTCCAAAAGGTCCCTCTTCTTCCGCTTCAAGTCGGCAAAGTGGTGCTGGACCTGCTCACCAGTCTGAAGGATGACAGTGGCAGTGGTGAGATCTTGGGCAAGATGGTCCCAGGCCTCCACTTTGTATTGGGAGCCCTGGTACTGGTCCTGCAGCAGCCGCCCTTCATGGTCTTTAATAAGGAGTCTGACCATGACCTTGGACTCTTGAATGCCCTAATGCTGCACCCGAAAGTGCACACCTTCACCTACACCTGCCATAGTGCCTACAGTGGGGAGCTGCAACTGGTTATGAGCTGTATTCCCACCTGAGAGGTTTAAATAGGGCTAATTTCCCACCATTTAACATGATTGGACAGTTTTGAAACTGCTGAGCTAAGCTAAGCACTGGGCAAACCCACTTAGCAAAGATAACCATTGCTTAAGGGGGTAGATGCTAAACTCTGCTTATCAGTGTGAAAATCCGCTTAGCTTTGATAAATCTTGCTTACCCTTTAAATTTCACTGACACCTCACATTTGGGACTGCTACGGTACCCTGGTTAACATATACATAACAATATTCAGTACCTATTTATGAAAAATACATTTTAGTCATGTTTCCCGTATGAAAATGTATGGACTGCTCTGGGGCTTGAATTGTAACTGACTGCATGCTAGGCAAATGCTCTAACCACTACGCTATTCCAGTTTCTATGCTTGTACTGTGTGTATTTCTATTTAACTGCTTTTGATGTTTAAATTCTGCTATGCATAGCTGCACAACTGGCAAACCCGCGCAGCTACACTTAAACTTTATTGCACAGAGGAAAAAAAATATAAGGAATATATTTTAAATATTGCTGTTAGAAAATTAGGACATTGATAGAATGACAGGCTTTGCATTAGCATGTATTTTGCAAGGGGTATGCAGTGTGTCACACTGCCGTTTTATTGGACTGCAGTTCTTTTCTGGTGTATGGTGCACACATATATGGCAGAATGTGTAGATTCTGCCATATATGTGTATTTTTCTGAGGTAGGCTGTCTGTTATTTTCTCCACAGACACTAAAGTGTCCATGGAGACTTTCATTCATTTTACATTCCTGTTCGGCAATTCTTGAGTGCAGGGGGTGTGTGTATTGTGAGAGCACTTCTCTCAGACACCCCCCCCCCTGTGCTCGTACACACAGACCATGTCTAAGAGTAGAGCAGCGCGCCTTCATAAATATACAAGGTGAGCTGCTGCTCTACACGGACACAGTCTGTTCCATGCAAGAATTACTTATTCTTGCATGGAACCTTCGTGAATCCCTGGGAGTTTGTCCACCATTTCTGGAACTGGCTCCTCTGCCATATCAAGCATGGCACTTCACCCTATAACATTTAAAACCAGTAAGAATTACTGGAAGGGTGATCACAGATTTTCACCAGGGATATATGGGGAATATCCACTTAATGGGGGTGCACTATTTTACACCAGTTTTGGGTGATATGTCTGAGCTTCTCAATTGACTTCTTGACTATAAGATTAGTTTGACCCTATGAACCTGCTTGTATAGAATCCCAGCTAATCTGTATTTTGATGTGATTAACTTTCCCCCCATACTAGCTAATTGCTTACATAACCCCTCACATTTCAGATGGTTAGCAACCATTCACTTGCTGCTGTTAGTAGAGTCATTCTGCTGAATGAGCTTATTAGCTGATCAAATACATGTTTAATTCTACACACATTGGCATAAAGCTTATATAGCCTAAGTGTTTTCATTGTAAAAATCATGTAAACTACCCACTTCCATCTGCACCATAGTCCAGTTTAAAAATCTTCTATTTACTCACTTAGAAAAGACCTGGCATTGCTCTTGATACCCACCTGACTAACTCTGTATTCTCCACTTCTATACACACCCTCTGACTTTCTTTAGATCTACACAAACACTACCACTGCAAAACCTAGGCCATAAAGACTCCCAAAATACCACAAAGAAAAATCAAGTAAAAACTTCTTTTATTTGTAGTGCAAAAGGAATAAGCGTTTTCATCCTGCTTAACAGGACTTCATCAGATTCAACAATTTTCTTCATGGTATTTTGGGAGTCTTTATGGCCTAGGACCATCTGAGCCAGTTTTGCAGTGGTAGTGTTTGTGTATTTGTTGCCTTAACTACTGCACTCAGAAAATTGGACTTATTTCTTTAAATCTACACTTTACAGTACTATCCTATTATGCCTTCTTCCTTCCCTATATATAGTCACTCTAATACCTAAAATCATTTCAAGTCTTCCTCAAAAATATTATACTGTACTTTCTGAAATATATACTAGTCCAGTTTGTATAATACCGTTTACTCGATTTTGTTAAAATTGCTAATGTGTCATCTCTTTTAGTTATTTATGTTTTGCAATGTGTAGTTTCATTGATGACTTGCACTCTGTAATTTTTCTAGTGGTATAATGTTTGTTTTTTATATTGCTGGAACTTTTCTCCCCGGGCCTCCACTGAAAATGGACCTGTGTCCAGTCGGACTTTCCCGGTAAACAAATGTTAAATAAATAAAAAATAAATAAACAAATAAATAAATACATTTGGGTGAAAAGTAATAACTTGTAATATTAAAAAACATCAAATACCTTAATGGCATATGGCATAAAGTAATGCTAAATTTGTTTTAAACATTCTTTGTCCATATTCAGAGTATTACTTCCTGGAAGTTGGAATGCAAATATTCTTATAGATGAAAGTTAAACAGTAGTAAATCAAAGCTGTCTGTCTAGTTTAACATTCATTGAATTCGTCTAAGTCTGACTCACTGTTTGCTTGCTATTTTATTAAAAGGATGTAAATAATTGGCTTAATTTGCGACTGATGGTAATTTAGGGGCACAAAAGGGGGTCTATTCTAAGCTAATCTGGCAAAAAGTTGTCAAAGGTTTTGCTCTTGCTTTAATAATGTTTTAGTACTGAAGGAATTCAGTGATTTTTAATCTGTTCTAATTTTTTTCAAAATGAATGGATGTACTTTGAATTAATTGTGTATTGTTTAATCATTGTATGATTATTGCATACTAGTAGGTCTAAATCCCCCTAAGCCCACCATAAATTCAAAATAACAATCCCAATGAAGTAAACATACACTTTTTTTTACCTCTCAATGCACCTTCCAAGCATGGCCCAAGCTGTCCAACCCCAACCCCTTAAACCTTATACAGTGATGTTAAACAAAGAAAACACACAACTCACCTACTTCCTGTTCTGCGAGTCCACTAAACAGACAAGGATGCACTGTCTGATCTAGCTAGTGTTTTTCTACTAAAATGTTGACAACAAGAAATAGATGATCTTCCTGCTTTAACATTTTAATACCATACACATCAGGACGCAACACACCATAAGTTTCAGAAAGTAAATACTACTACATTTGGAGTCTGTTAAAAATGTACAATGGCATGGTTTAAAAGTTACACAAACACAACTGGAATGTGTGATGTAGAATAGTGTGTGTGTGTGTGTGTGTGTGTGTGTGTGTGTGTGTGTGTGTGTGTGTGTGTGTGTGTGTGTGTGTGTGTGTGTGTTGTACCTTTAAGAAGCATTTCAAGGACAGCATGTGCATATTAATTGCAAGAATTTGTTAGTTTCAGTGCCATTTTAAGAGTGCAGCCAGGGAGTGAGCATGTATGAGTGCGATAGCTAGTTTGTTTAGAAGTTTATCTAAATTAAAGTTATTGAACCTCAGTCCTGATGTGTTTGTACATAATAAAGCTGCTTGAACAGAACCCACAAAGGCTTGTCTATTTTATCCTGACTGGACAAGCAGCATGGTATCTCAACTGGGATTCCAGAGACTGCTTGCCGAAGCTATGAGATGCAGAGTTAACAGGGAAGGCAAACTAAGAAAACTGAGCACTAAAAAGGGCCATAAATGAAACAAAGTTAATGAAAACTTGTATGAACGATTATTTATTAAAAAAAAACTAAATGGAGCATTACAAGGGCACAAACAGCATTTTTAAGCAAGCGAGAGGTACAAAAAGGTTGCAAATTAAATGAAATGTTTAAAATTAAGATATTTGATAAAAAAACAGAAAAGCAGAAAAAGGGTTTAGAATCACCTTGGAATTGTAAAATAAGCATGTTTAAAGTAAAACAGGCATGTTTAGAGTAAATCAAAAACAGTATAATGGGCATGAAAAGAGATTAAACAAGCAAAGCAAATATAATAAAGAACAAAAAGGGCATATTAAGCATAAATAAAGCAAGGCAACTGCATGTTCTTTGGCAAGATACTGTGTTTTGGCATAAACTACTATTTTGCATTGATTAAAGCTATTCAAGGCATAACTACAGTTATTCAAAATATCTCAAAGTGTGTAAAATTGCTTACAATGTTTGCTTATTACCGTGCATTTATTCAGAAGAGTTTATTTGTGTGCAAAATGCAACTATTTTGTAAAGTGCAGTCAAAATACAGCCATTTTGAAAATTTTCTTGTGATGGGTTTGTCTATTCACAGAGTGCTGCAATTACAGTGTTTCTTGCACTGTACAGAGTTGCTTGGCAAAATAAAACCATTTTAGGAAAGTTTCAGTGTGCTGTGTATTGTTTATTCGCAAAGTTCAATTACTTTGAAATGTTTATACTCTGAGCTTCTTCTGCCCAGTTTATTCACACAGTGCAGTTATTTTGAAATGTTTCTTACACTAATAAGAGGTGATTTATTATAGTACAGTGATTTCAAGAGTATTTTTGTGCCCATGAGACTTATTTTACAAAAGAGGTTATTTAGAGGCTTGTTGTGCTATTGGGCATAGTTACAAGTACTGGCATAAATTTCTGGCATATGTGCGTGTGTGTGTGTGTGTGTGTGTGTGTGTGTGTGTGTGTGTGTGTGTGTTCGTACATACTTGCAAAAGCCTTCACTGGTAAGTGTTAATATGGCTGAGGCGTTTCGCAGACCAGATCTTCTTGTATTTGATCAGAATATTGCAGAGAATTGGATAATAATTGAGCAAGAGTACAATATTTGTATACAAGCAGCTTAGTCTGACAAAGATGCACTCACCAGGGCATTCATTTTGCTAAACTTAGCTGGGTTAGAGGCCATTGAAAGAGAGCAACAATTTGTGTATGCACAAGCAGTATATGAAAGAGAGGGTAAAAACTGTCATACTGTTGTACAGGCTGAATCAAGGGAAAACCCTGAGTGTTTGAAATGCAAATTCAGGGAAATGTGTAACCCCCCCCAGACAAATATTACATTGGAGAAGCATTTGTTTTACACAATAGATCAAAACCAAGGAGAAACTTTTGCAGCTTATATTACTTACCTTAGAAACAAAGGTAAAACATATAAGTTTGGTGACTTAAGAGATGTGTTAATAAGGGACAGGCTTGTGTGTGGTATTAATAGAGCTGCAGTGAGAAAGATTTTGTTTCGTGACAGTGATTTAATGCTGAGAAAAGCTTTTGAGATTTGCCAAATCCATGAAGTTACAAAAAGGCATACAAGTATGCTTGTAAGTGATAAGAGCATGGTTTTGGCAGGTTCCAGAGCAAATGTAGACAGCATGAGTGCAAATTCTGACTACCAGAAGTTACATATGTAGGTCATTTATTTACCAGCACTGGCTTGTGACCAGACCCATCCAAACAAGCAAGCAACCATTCTTGAGATGCCAGCACAAGATAATGTTCAAGCTCTATATTCTTTCTTGGTATGGTATGGTCAACTATTTACGCAAGTTTATACCAGACTTCAGTGAGTTGACAGCGCCTTTGAAAGAGCTAACTCGCAAAAATGTTACATGGTCTTGGCTGGAACAGCACCAGAGAGCATTTGAAGACCTTAAGAGGAAAATGACCTCCCTACCAATATTAAGATACTATGATGTCAATAAACCAGTAACTCTCTCCTGTGATGCTTCAAAATTTGATTTTGGTGCAGTTATTCTTCAAGAAGACAGACCAGTAGCCTATGCATCTAGATCTCTTACCCAAACTGAAATGCAACATGATCAGAATGAGAAAGAACTTTTGGCAATAGCTTTGTATGTTCAAAATTTCATTATTATATTTATGGTTGAGCCATTCAGATTGAAACCGATCACCAGCCTATAGTCACTATTTTAAAGAAGCCTATGCCTTCAGCTCCAGTGAGATTACAAAGAATGATGCTCAAATTGCAAATGTACAACTTCAAAATGGTCTATACAAAAGGCAAACTTCTTTATCTGGCTGACACCTTAACCACATCGCTCAGAAATATTACGTAACAGCTTCATGCAGAGAATTTTGACTTTGATGTCATGGAAGTGTGTAATTTTTCTACCACAAGACTTGATGAGCTGAGAGGTCATACAAAGACTGATCCTATTTTCCAAAAACTCAACCACTACATTACTGCTGGATGGCCATTGAAGCAATTTAGTGTACCAACTGAAGTGCAAACTTATTTTCCTTACAGAGATGAGATGTTGTTGGAAAATGGCATTATTTTCAAAAAAGGTCCTAAAATTGTTGTTCCTGCTTCCTTACAATGTGAATATATCCAGATTTTGCATCATGGTCACCCAGGTTCCGAATTTACAAAAAGAAGGGTGAGAGGACTAGTATTTTGGCCTTCTCTAGCAAAATACATTGATAAAGCACATTCTTGTTGTTTAGTTTGCAATAGTACTAAACCACATTTGCAAAGAGAACCACTTTAGCTAAGTCAAGGTTCCTGAACTACCTTGGTCAACAGTAGCCACTGATATATTTGAGTGGAACAATCAGCATTACTTAGTGTTGGTAGACTCTTATTTGAACTGGTTTGAGATTGATTTACTATCTAATCTAACATCCACTGCTGTTATCACTAAGTTGAAACATCATTTCTCAGTCCATGGTAGTCTACACAAAGTTATTTCTGACAATGGTACCTAATTTACCAGTCAGTCGTTTTACAAATTTACAAAAGAATGGGTCTTTGTACATGTTACTAGTAGTCCAGAATATCCGCAGTTAAATGGACTAGCTGAACGTGCAGTACAGCGTGCAAAGCAATTATTAGAGAAGTCAAAGCATGATAATACTGATGTCTTTTTGAATTTACTCAATCTCAGAAACATACCCTGTGATGTTATACTTGGCTTGCCTGTTCAGATACTTCTATATAGGCAAACCAGAACAACATTGCCTATTAGTTCAGTTTTTTTGAGGCATAATGCTAAGAACAATAGGACAATCAGAGCCCATCTATTCAGAAAGTGTTCTTTCCAGACGTCCAGCTATGATAAATCAAGCAAATTTCTTCATCCATTGAAAGAAAAAGAGACACTGAGGATACAAACAGTGAAAGATTTCAACCGGATTCATGAAGTATATGTGCCAAGCCGTGATCCTACTTCGTAGAATCTGAGGGTGTGGAGTACAAGAGAAATTGCAGACATCTTCCTGTATCAGTCTTGACATCACAGCATTGTTCTTGTGATACAGGCTCTAGAACTCAGAGCAATCCAGACAATGTTCCTGTGCAGAACATATCTTAACTTGTACTTCCATTCCTGATGATGTTCCTGATGTCCCCAAAGTTGAACATTCAACAGAGACCATAGCCGGCCTTAGGCATAGGCCAACTAGGCGGCCGCCTAGGGCGCCTGTCTAGCAGGGGCACTTTTCTAGCATTTAATTGATGTAGTTAGACCAGGATGGGGGCACCAGGTAGTGTGGTGGGGGGGGTGCCGTGGAGCCCTTTTGCCTAGAGCACCAGTTGACCTAAGGCCGCTGCTGACAGAGACAGTCCCAGTTGCTAGACCTAATTCTAATTTCTATGTCACATGATTTGGTCATATTTCCAGACCTTGTGTGTGTGTGTGTGTGTGTGTGTGTGTGTGTGTGTGTGTGTGTGTGTGTGTGTGTGTGTGTGTGTGTGTTGTACCTTTAAGAAGCCTTTCAAGGACAGCACGTGCATATAAATAGCAAGCATGTGTTAGCTTCAGTGCCATTTTGAGAGTGCAGCCAGAGAGTTTGCATGTATGAGTGTAATAGAAAGTTTGTTTATAAGTTTATCTAAGTTAAAGTTATTGAACCTCAATCCTGCTGTGTTTGTACATAATAAAACTGCTTGAACAGAGCCCACGAAGGCTGGTCTATTTTATTCTGACTGGAAAAGCGACATGTGAGTTGTCAGCCTGATAGATTACTATAACACATTAACATTTTCTGTACACAGAATGAAAAAGAAGTTAAAACAAAAGACCACAGCAGTTTAAATGATAAGTCACTTTATAGATCTGTTCTAGATATACTGAAAGTTGATCACTGTGCCCTGCAAGAGTCTAGCATAATCTGAACATATTCTTGCTTTAGGAGTTTTGGTCAGATTAGTTTATTTCAGCACGCACCCCACCTCCCATCAGACACACATACACAGCACATGTTATGAACAGATCCAGTTTTAACATTCTGTTAAAAATGGCTATAACTTTGCTTTTATTTTGTTGACTAGGGTAAAGTCATGATCTTAATGGACCCAGCTGAAGGATTGGCAATAACACATGAATGAATGCAAATAAAACTAGGTAAGGAATACTTCAGAAGACTATAACTAATACTGAAAATTGCCTTGACAGCTAGGAATAAAGTACAAGCTATAGAACTATTCTTCCTGTTCCAAATTAGTTTTGGAGTGATTGACCTCGAAAGTTACTGGATCATTTATTTGCACAGGAAAACGATGTATAAAAATCAGTGCATATACCAAGATTATGTATTCCTCATTCTGAAGGAGGTGTGGGCCTCCTTGAAACTGATTATATGTATAGATCTGCAGTTGTGGGACTGCATATGTATCCGCTGACCTCACCAAATCCAAGCATAGTGAAAGTTTTAAAACATGAGAAGTCTAAGATGATTTCTCTGCTTAGCTTAGCCAAAGCATTTCGGTATCAAGCAGAAATGAAAATCAAAGCAGAAGTAGACAAAAATCAGACAGCAACAAATAAAATAATCTAAGGAGAAGGATTAGGTGAGAAGGAAAGAAATGTGGAAAGGCATAAATACTGTGGCAAATATAGAAAACTCCTTGAACAACCACCTTTGATCAGGATTTAATGCAGGAATGGGTAAGGAGAGGCGAAATGTAACCAAAAGATGAGAGGTTAATAATGGTTGCCCAGGACAGTGGATTGCATACACATTAGTTTACAAAGCCCATTGAACATGTGGGGAATCAGACAAATGCAATTTGTATTAAAAAAAAAAACAAAAAAAAAAGGGAAACAATCGCACATCTTGTTGCTAGGTGTGACACATTCATGGCAGACAGCCTGTATACTGAAAGGAGCACAATAAGGTGGCAAGACTGTTGCACTGAGGACTATGCAAACACTACAATACTGGAGCAATTAAGAAGCATTGGAAAATGAACCACAAAGCATTGTAGAGAATGTTGAAGTTTATATCATATGGTATCATCCATTACCAACAGTTCAAAAAAAGATGTGGGAAAACCAGATATAATAGCCTTGGGAAAAAGTCAAAAGCAGCATTGATTATTGAAATTGCTATACCCAGTGATTAGTGTCTTTTGTAGAGAGAGCTACAAAGTCATAAAATACCAGGATTTGCTGGCAGAAATGAGTGCAATGTGGAAAAAAGATACCCAGACATTTCCAATAGTAGGAGGAGCAACAGTCCTAAAACAGAGAATATGCACTCATATTTACATATGCTACTAATACATGTAAGTCCATATTCTGGGCACATTGTGGGTGCTGTGAAAAGCAATTTTGGCTAACATCCAAAACTGAAACAATAATAATTTCTTGAATTTTAATCCAACCCTGACCTAGGAATGGGGTTCATTCTCATCATGGTATTAGAAACCCACAAGACTTGGTGAAATTAAACAGAAGACTTAATGTTAACCGCTGTGTAACTCACTGGATAACAAATTGGCTAACAAACAAAACACAGGAAAAAGGGTAGGTGCTTGTACCTTCACCAAAGGACTTCACATTAGAGAAGTGCCCCAGGGTTCAGTCACATTTGATTCTTGGAGGTCAAGGCTTTAGACAAGGGAAAGGAGGTCCACACAGCCTATCTAGAACTCGCAAAGGCTTTCAACACCATTCCCCATTCTGGTATTATAGACAAGCTCACCAGCCTGAATATAAATCCCTATGTCACAAGATAAGTTGCCAGTTGGCTCATGGATAGAACCCACACGGTGAGAGTTCAGGCTCTAGGTCCAACTCTAAACCGGTTACAAGTAGCGTCCCCCAGGGCTCAGTCCTGACACCCCTCCTGTTCAGTATATACTTCTCAGAGGTATAGGTAAGCACAGGAGGACTGTGGCTGACCAAGTTCGCAGATGACTGCAAACTGGGGGCCATAATTGACTCACCGGCTGATACAGACATCCTCCAGAAGGGTCTCACTGAGACGGATACCTGGTGTCAAAATAATGGCCTCAAGCTAAATGCCAAAAAGTGCATAGTCATCCTTTTTGGAAAAAACAAAGTGCCCATGAACTACCACATACATGGTAGTCCGCTAAATACAGAAAATGTAACAAGGGATCTGGGGACCCAAGTAGATAGTAATCTCTCCTTTGATAATCATATTGCCAAGGTGGTTAGAAAATCCTTCTATGTGGCCCACCTAATCACAAAAAGGTTTGCATCTAGAACAAAAGAGGTTATTGTGTCCCTCTACTCATCACTCATCAAACCAATCATAGAGTACTATGCCCCATTTGGGATGTACATTACAAGACACCTGCAACAGCTGGAAAGACCACAGAAGTACCTCACCAAGAGGATTACTGGCCTCAAACAGATGCCCTATGCAGCCCAACTAAAGAAACTCCAGCTGTACTTGGTTGCATACCGCTTACTCAGAGGTGATCTCTGCCTGACATACAAGGCCATGTCCAACCCAGAATTGATGGACATGCTCCACCTAAAAAAAAACAAATCCCCAAGAGCCACAAGCTCTAGGGATCTAAACCTCACCACAATGATAAATAAGATGTGCTGGAGGGATAGATTCCTGTCCCAGAGACTCCCCATGCTTTGGAACAGGATTCCAATCTACATTAGGCAGAGCCCCTCACTAACACTCTTCAAGAGAAACCTTGATGAGTGGATGGGAAACAGAAATTTTACCCCAGAGCCATTAGTTTCCCACTGGACAGAGGCACAGGGAACTAATGGCTCTGCTGGACAGAGGCACAGGGAACTAATCTAAGGGGGTGGCAAAAGCCAACACATTCTAGCTAGGCTTATAGATGCCCTCAGGCAGATAGCCTAGTACTTACCTATGAACCTATAATGCTGAGGGATCATGGCTAACCAAGTTTGCAGCTGCAAGGAGTTTGTACGTTTCTTGAGTCTAGGTTTTGAGAAAAAGATGACAGGCTTTCTTCTGGATGGTTTCTGTAGTTGTTTTTTGTTAGAAGTCCAGGCTTAGCATTTGCTGAAGTGAGCTTATAGATGAAAAGGCCTAGGCTGGAAATCAATGGAGTGTAACCGTGCCATGTCATCAGCAAACATCAAGATTGAGAGTTGATATATGTCATGGGGAAATTTGGTAAAAATGGAGGAAATACTTATGACAGGATTGATCCCTTAGGAACATGTTTGATTAAGTTGGCTGCAGAAGCGGTGGAAGTTCCTAGTTTGACAGAAAAAGGTCAGTCTGGGAGGTAGCTAGGAAACTAGAGGGTTGCTTCCTGATTTATGCCTATTTTTCTAAATATGAGTTATGAGAAAACTTGGAATCTGATATGGTCGACACCATATAATCAAAGTCTTGAAACATCGAAAATGTAATAAAACACAACAAACTACAAAAACAAACCATTTAAACACTGCACTAAATGTACCTCAGCACCTTTCTATCACATGAATATATTAGCAGCCCTCTTCTCTCCACACCATTAACATTCTCTCAAGTTCAAATGGGGCTTTCTCTCATTTATGCAGTACTCTTAAGTGCATACTAATAAGTAACCCACAAACCTGACATACATGTCCGCAAAAATCATCTTCTAACCATACATTATATAACAAACAGCATATATGTGGATTTATTTTGAGTTAAAGCATCCTACTTTATTTATTTTACTGCATTTATATATGATTCATCTGTTGCCCTGGAATTCCTCTATCTCCATCCAGAATCATCTTTTTAAGCCCTTAGGCAATCATTGTCATTTTCTTTTGTATTAAACATGATCAGTTCATTTTATTTTCTAGTCATTCGCTGACTTTTTTAGATTAGCTTAATTATTTTTGGCTTAACTATAAAACTAAATATGTAGGCTGTACTTGGGGAGGGCAACACTTTGCTGTAATGTGGAGTTCAGTAACTGTTTCAGTACTAAGTGAGCCAGTGATTACTCATATAAATGATAATTCGTTAATTTATTCCAAGATACCGTTCCTCTCTGTTTGCTAGGATAAATTAGAGCACTTTATATTAAGAAATAAAAAAATGCACATCCACATGATGGCTATCTTGGTTTACTGTAGGAGTGTATTGTTTGTGACAGCCATCTTCATTTCTGAAGAACAGCCAAGTTTCTACTGCCTGTCTTCCAGAAATAATGTATATTTTCCAAGAGAAAGAGCAAACAAAAACTCCACTTGCCAGTAGCCTTACTGGAGTCTTTCAATAATGTGTTTTCTTCCATGTGTTACATGTTTTCTGCTACTAATAAATCTCAAAGAGCTGAACAGTTATTGCACAAAGTCAGGAATCTGCCAGAAAACAAAGCAAATAGGAATCTGGAGACCGTGGCAAGAATATGGATTTCAGTAGCTATCATATTTATGCCAAACAGATGCTAATATGCATAAATTAAATATTTGGAAAATGAAAACACTGTCTTATACCAAATCCAGAGTGTAGCTTTGATGCATTCAGTGGCTATTGCTCCTAACAGCCAGCTACACCATTTGCTTTTATTTACTATTTGGCCATCAGTTATTGATCTGATCCAAATAGTTCTTCTAAACTCTTCTCCCACTACACAATAAAAGTTAAGAGTAATGTGGTAAACAGCAACCAGTTCTCCCTGCTTATCCTTAAGTTCTCCTTTTCATTTGTATCATTGCACATCAGTGACATTCTTTAACTGGACAAATAATTATAAAAATGTTCAACATTAAGTTAACCAGTTGGTCAGTACATGTCTTGCTCATAGTCGACTGACTAGCTCACAGTTAGCATTGGGTGTGGGTAAGACTAGAGCAGATTGAACTGTGGCAAGAATCAGTTAAACAACTTCTATGTTCCATTTGATTTTAGAAGTGCACTGTTTGGTGTGGGTGAAATATGACCAATCTAAAGTTTGCTGGCACTTTTGGAGTCAACCATTATCTTAAACGTATGACACTATTTCACACTTCCTCAGGCCATTAACTGATTCATATTGCGCTACTAATGTCTTTGTGCTCTGTAGAACATAATGCACGTTTCAGAAACATTTCTACCGCATGTCTTATAAAACCTGTATGTAGAAATTCTTAAGACAAAAATGTATACCCATCAGTCATCAGGTTCCCTCTTCTTATTTTATCTTGGGCTACCTATTTTGTTGGTGTCCACCTTGGTGAGTGCCCCTTCAGCAAGCGTTCCTCCCTGCAGTACCTTTAAATGTATAAACCTCTCAAAAACACCACATTCTCTGCTCTTTTTCTTTCTGTCTCTATTATCATTTCCATTTAATTCTCTTCAAACTAGTGCCCCTCCCCTATTCTTTTCTTACTCATCTCTAACAATCTGCTCTGGACAAACTTTCCCTTGCTGTTAAAATGGTTCCTTTATAAAGTGCTTTTCCAATGTAGGCATTGCTGCAGGTAATACATAACACAAAAATGGCAATATCAGCTGTTCACCAGATGAGTCCTATTCTAGTGCAGGTACTGCTACTAACTCAGCCAGAAGGGGCCCCTGTTTGACTTGTTGAAAGAGAGAAACCTCCAGCACACTGCAGCCACCTCTGCTTCCACTATGTTTCACTTTAGAGGTATCAGCATAGTTTTGTATGTTTTCTGGGCCACGGAAAGGCATATAACCATGAGCATTGGAATTTTTTGGAAGTGTAATTGCAGAAGTGTGGGATCAAGAAGCAGCTGTTGTATGCCATATGTTCAGTACAAGCAGGAAGTAAGACGTATGTCCTTTGTTGGCAATAGCACAGACTAATTCAAAATGGAAAGAGATCATCCCGAGTTGTGTGCCTTGTCTTTCTTATTTGTGATTTTGATGGTCTGAATATGAAGGCACTATCCAAGCTTCATAGTAGCTGAACTTAAAAACTGGAGCTGTCAGCCATAATTATCTGGGTCTTACTGTCTATTTCAGACTCATTCATAGCTCTCAACCTAGAAACATCAAAAATCTGGACAAGGCCCATGAAAAAATAGGTACAAATCGGTACGCTGATTAACATGTGATTTGCATACATAATTACGTAACCCCACCCACTCCAATGGAATTGTGGGATACCAACTTTCAAATGCAAACCAAAGAACAGGCAACCAAAATATTGCAACAGAGTCCCCCTGCAGCCACTCCAATGTCCCATTACCTGGCTATTTCACCCCATTTACCATACACACTAATGTGTGCAAACTGCTTTACTTCTACAATGATTATTTGGATTTTATTATTACAGCACAACAATGCACAAACACTAAGATATCTGGTAAAAGCAATGCTGTCTAACAATGAAAATAGACTTGGCATTAAAATTTGTCTGCCCTTGAAACTTACATTCATTGAAACAGCACACCACATCCAAAGAAAATGCATCTGGCCAGTGGTGGATAAAGATTATCTTTGGGCTGTTTTCAAATCATTGGCCCCTTGCATATAAAACAAGAAACATATATGTGTTCTTTTCTTTGATGCACCTTCCTGACTTTATTAAATACATTCCTCATATAATACAGCATACTTGTTAGACAGACTGCATTTTAAATTTATTATTTAAACATTTTTCCAGTAGACTGTACTGTAGGTAATGAAACAAAATGCATGAGCCAACTGCCCAATTCAGAACGTCTCCCTCATAAAAGTCTACTTCCACACCACACCCACACTATAAATAGAATGACAGCAGTGTAAGCCATAGGCATCTTGCACAGTTTCTCACACATTTTCAATTCCATTTTTTTTGGGGGAGGCAAAGGGTCAAAAACCAGGGACACATTTTAAACATTGCTTGTATAATTTGGTAAAGTTGCTAGAATAAAATGTTGTGTTGCCACCATGCATTTCACTAGTAAGGCTAGAACCCAGGACCCTATGCACTACAGTCAGAGCAACATACCACTATGTTAAATCAGTCGCTTCCTGAAAAATAAGAAGACTGAAACTTACTGGCTATCATTTAGTGAATTTGTTTCTCACTTCTCACCACAGCTCTCAACATCTTAGCACAGAAAACCTGGACAAACAAAGCCAATAATGGGGGAATACAAATTTAGTTCTCACTATAGCTTTCAACTCTTAGCAGAAAATATCAGAGGGAAAGGGAATACAAATTCAATTCTCACTATAGCTCTCAACTCTTAGCAGAAAATATTTGAGGGAAAGGGAATACAAATTCAATTCTCACTATAGCTCTCAACTCCTAGCAGAAAATAACTGAGGGAAAGGGAATACAAATTCAGTTATCACTATAGCTCTCAACTCTTACCAGAAAATACCTAGGCAAAACTCACAAGTGGTGGTGGCTAGGGACTTTGGGCTCTTTTTACCCTGTACTAAAGGTAGGTTTGAGCCTGAGTACTTCTAGCCTTGAATGGGTGGCATTTTCACACACACACATGTTCTTTCATGCTGCAGATGCAGCTCTGCTCGCATAAGAAGCCATTCAGTTCCTAATGCTGAGAAATAAAGCTCGACTTACGCATAAACAACACACACACCGGTTATCTTCAGTTATTTCATGCTGCAGATACAGCTCTGCTCGCATAAGAAGCCATTAATGCTGCCAGCCAGTTCAGTTCCTAATGCTGAGAAATGAAGCTCGACTTACGCATAAACAACACACACACACCGGTTATCTTCAGTTCATTCATGCTGGAGATATAGCTCCACTCGCATAAGAAGCCGTTCAGTTCTTAATGCTGAGAAATAAAGCTTGACTTACGCATAAACAACACACACACACTAGTTACCTTCAGTTCTTTCATGCTGTTGAAGCCAGTTCTTCCATGCTGCACAGATACAGCTCCTAATGCTGAAGCTCTGCTCGCATAACCATTAGAAGCCAGCCAGTTCAGTTCTTGCTGATAAATAAAGCTCAACTTACGCATAAACAAGTCAGAATGTAGTTCCGTTCATGCTTATTAAGCTTCTCTTGCATATCGTTCCCGCACACATTTGCGGCCAGCCGGAAATGATGTCTGCAGGATGTGAGCTCCTGCCACTCAATTCCAACTGGCTGGTAGCCCTGACAGCACTGACGTCATTGCGCACATGATGACATCATCACCAACAGCATGAAAATTGAAAAACATAAGGGAAAAAATCGGAAATGAAGGGGTGCCACTCGGGAATCGTGACACCCCTTCATTTTGACCCCAAAACTCGGTAAAAACCGAGTAATTCGGTATGGTTGGGAGGTATGGACTCATTTAAGTTTTTTCCAGCACACTTTCTAGGTGACTCAGCACAGTGGGAATATCAAGTAATAGATGATGATCCCAGCTCTCAGAAAAAAATGGGTTAGAGAGGCCACAAGATCCTTGTAACTACCTAATTTAGTATCTGTAACAAAGATGTTTGTACAGTCTGTTTAGCCATGGAGTTATTCATCTGGGTGGTGGTGAGACTCTTTTTTTATGGTTTCAGAAGAGAACTACAGAAAATGAACAGCACTGCTTCATGACACTGCATGGCTCAGCATTCAGAGAAGTGTACATTTCTTACAGGTTATTTAAGAGATGCAATATGAAGCTGAGATTGCAAAATTATAAATTATCTATACTCATACTCGGTATTTTATGGTGTTCATTGAAACTCCTTTCCATCTGCAGTTATGCTGCTATTTTCTATAATTTTTCCCCAGCTCTGCTACTACCTCCTTTACTTCATTCCATATTCTATATTACAAATACAAATGTATTTGTATCAATCGCTGGTGTATTAGAATAAACCAAATCTAACTGTTGCAGACCTTCTCTACCACTAGCCAACATCATGGCTGGAATGAACACCCCAGACTGGAAGCTCAATGACCCTTTCCTCATAAGCAGTGACAACATTTTAATTGCTATACTCATGAATACATGTATACCATCGCAATGAAAGGCAGTTATAATGCATATCATTACAATCACATAACCTTTCAATTTTTTGCATTTTACTAAAATAATATAACTGCCCTATAGCACACATTTTTTTCTTAAGATTATTTATCTTATTTATTCCATCATTATTGCAGTATATAGTAAGTACATTGATTACACTTCAAAGTCAGCAGAAAGATAGGTAGGTCAGTTACTCACTGCTGTGTGGTAAGATCTAGTCATAACAGCTTACAAATAATGTTATGATCCTTTTTAAAGTTGTTAAAAATCTTGTTTCAAACTGCAGTGTACATGGTAACCTCCACAGGAACAATTCTGGCAGCAATTTGACAGTTTTAAAAGCTGTATACTTTGTACAACTATACCATTTAGCCTGTGACAGTGTGTACGGCTGAACAATTTTTAAAACTTGTCTGTCTGTATAGTAGCGCTAAATGTTATAGCTTTTAAAGCTGTAAAATACTTCAAGTTCCTGATCTTTTTTTCTGTAGTTAATATTGCATTCTGATAGCTAAAGCTTCAAATACTATAAGCTATGCTTTGCTCTACTCTGTGAATTTCTTGATATCCATGTCTCAGACATGCAACAACTTGGTTGTGATCACAGACCAAATCAGAATTCTCCATATCTTCACATAATCTCTGATTTATTGTTTTCCAAGATAAACTTCCCATGCCACGTGTGTGTCCTAATAGTTGTGTAGCATATTTTACTGTATGCTTTTATATTGTATCTAGCCATTTCTGCTGTGGTATTGGGTCAGAAGCACAGTGGCTGAGTGTTGACATGTATACCTTTGCTAGTAGCGTGCTTTCTTCATATGCATTTAAGGTTTACCCCTCCCCTGAGGTATTGCAACCTCAGAGTCTATTATATTAAGTTAGGGGGCAAAAGGATATTTACATTTTCTTTTATGGAACTATTCAGTTTACTACTTAAGAAGGACTTTTTCCCATTGTCCTCTTCATGTTTTAGTAATAAGTATAAATATATATTTGAGTACTCCCTTGAAAATAAACAAATACCCAGTGAGATCGACCCCATAAAATGAGTAAGCAAATTTAAAATCTCTACTGAAGTAAATACTAGCTTAAACAGAACACATGCAAAACATTTATTTGGAAGTATATACATTATTTGGCCATAGCTGTTTTGTCAAGTATACTTTAATAACTCATAACTAAGTACTAGGCTAGCTGCTTTTGTGGGTCATGTTAAACCAAGCCAGTTTCCATTTTAGTGTTTGAATTAACCTATCTCATTAATGTTAGATTGACCTTACCCAGCCCTTGGTATCTAATTATATATTACCCACATGATAATAACTGAGATCATGCCATCAATAATTAAAAGGGGTCCCATGTGTGGGATAAAACATTTAGGAACTGGCTCTGTTCATCAGTAGTACAGGAGGCAGTCCTGGGGTAAATGTTCTATTACATGTCTATAAATCCAGGCTGTGCTTGAATAGGGGCAGAGATGAACCTCATTTTACTTGGACTGGGAGTCTGTTCCAGAGCAGTGGTATCATCTGCAAGATATGCCTATCTCTTCAACCCATTCTGTTGATGTTGTAGAAGAGGTTAGATACCCAGACAGATTATTTGTGATGTCATCTGACTTGCTTGTCCATAAGCATTTGGTTGGAGAATGCCTTGTATGCTAGACACAGGTAACTTCTTAGCTGTCTATGGGATATACAGTATAGTGACAGGACCATGAGTCGGTCCATGTTGGACATATTGTTTAGGCCTGGTATCCTTTTCGTATAGTATCTCTGTGGGTATTCCAGTTGTTACATGTGTCTGGACAGACACATGCCAAAGGGGGCATTATATTCAATGACTTGCCTAATGAGGGGTGAGCAAAGGGAGACAATAACACCTCTAGATCTAGACACAATCTCTTTGCTTGTAAGCAGCACGTAGTTTCATATTTTTTTTTTCTATTCTGTTCAAGTATAACAGATGCCTTGCTATTAACTCTTTAAAAGAGTTATATACCCTGCATGTTAACTCAGATGTTTTACTTTTTCACTTGCATTTACCTCAGCTGCGCTAAAACATTTAGTGACTCCATTTTTTTTGTTAGTCCTAATATCCTGTGTACTGCAGACATCTACCTTTTGTACCCTATTGCCAATTCATTCACTTTTTATCACCCAGGCAGGGATAATGGTGAATTTCTGTCTCAAGCTTAGACACAGATGGGCCCTCCCTTTCTCCCCAAGAGGAAAATGGCCTTTCATATAGTGATATCACCATCACTCCCTTTAAGAAGGGTGACAACCAGGAAATGGGTATCAAATATATGGCCAAGGGCAGGCATTTCTACAATGAACTGATAAGGGAAGCCCTATCTGGTTGAATTGAAGACAGTGCCACAGCCATCCCCACCCATAATGCTGGACTACTCATTCCCATTGCCCAATACCAATGAACACACAAGCAAGGATGCATTCTTTGGTATCTCTGAAGGCATGTCTCAGCTTTAAGCATCACTTCAGATCTCATTCCCTCCCTATGGAATGGGTAACTTGAAGCAAGCCACTCCCCCCATTTCTCCCAGTGGTCTGAGATTATAAACAAATTTGAGTAATCTAGAGACAGTCAGGGCTCTTATCACTCACTGCCATAAAAATGGGCTGTCATATTAGGGATTTCTAGTTCCCACCTGCTGTCTCACAGATAATAACAATTATTTGCCTGACTTTCTGTA
This sequence comes from Protopterus annectens, assembly GCF_019279795.1. NCBI lineage: Eukaryota > Metazoa > Chordata > Ceratodontiformes > Protopteridae > Protopterus > Protopterus annectens. The sequence continues at coordinate 383,583,982 of NC_056739.1, forward strand.
CAGTGATCCAGAAACTCTTTTCACAGAGCTCATCTATCATACAAACATGCTTGCAGGTACAGTAAGGTTATCACCTAAATCATGCCTGATACCTGTTCATATTAGTTTGATTTTATTGTCTGCTAAATGTCTGACTCTTGTTCTTTTTGAATGCTTTTGTTCTTGGCAATCTATAAAGTGTAGAAAGTGCAATGTCCTCCCTGTGTCTGTATGGGTTTTGGCCAATTTTTTGGTGGTGTTTCTATTCCTTTTGCTTTGTTTCCCAATTCTGTATAATTTTTTTAGGTAATCAATAAATTGCTTATCTTGTACCTTTCCTTTATATTAATCTACCTGTGCTGATAATTTTAGATTATTAGTTGCAATAATACACAATAGATCCTGATCTGTTCTGATACTGTGCATTGCTTTTATCATGTCTATCTTTTTTAGTATTTTTTTGTAACTGTTCACTTTTCCATAATCTCCTAACAGTGACACTTCTTGTCTTAATTTCTTTATAAATTTCTCTATTTGATACTTCCATGATGCCATTTAAGTTCTCCCCTTCCTTTCCCTTACTGCCCTGTGTTTTTGTGGTAAGACTTTATCTGTTATTAATTAGCCGCACAGTCTTCTTCTTTCGGCTTTTCCCGGTTAGGGGTCGCCACAGTGGATCACCTGTCCGCTCATGATTGGCAGTGGAGTTTTATGGTGTCGAGTTGCCAGCCCGGCACCCAACCTTCCACAGAAGGCACACACATGCACACACACTCACACTTATGGCCAATTTAGAGTGTCCAATCCACCTACTGCATGTCTTTGGGATGTGGGAGGAAAACGGAGCACCCGGCAGAAACCCACGTGACCACAGGGAGGACATGCAGACTCCACACAGAAGGCATCCCAGCCGAGAATCGAACCGGAGAACCTCTTGCTGTGAGGTGGCAACACTAACCGCTGCACCACCTTGGCCACCCATTAATTAGCCGCACAGTAACATGTTCTATTTCCTTCTGTTATATGACATGAATTTCTATGAACAGCCCTAATTACTGTGTTCATTTGTTTTATCAAACTTGTAAAATTGTGGGTCTTATTGACTTTCTGTAGTCTATTTCTTTCATTGATCTTAATATGTCAAGCTCTATTAAGTGAAGCAATTCTTCCCTTAGATCATCTTCTCCTGAACTAAGGTCACATTCTTACTTCTTGTTTCCTGTGGGCATTCTACAGAAAGTTCCAGAAAAATCTTCCTGTGCCATATTCTCTTCAGCTTCACCCTGTGTCATCTGTTGCTCTTTCATATGGGACTCACTAGCCTATCACTCGAAAACCTTGACTGCGTCAGTGTTGCCACAGTTTCCTGTTCCTTCCCTTGATGTGCAACTCCAACTGAACTTTTGTACTGGTTTCCACAGTTTCCTGTTCCTTCTCTTGATGTGCAACTCCAACTGAACTTTTGTACTGGTTTCCTACTGAAGGCTCTAAAGTATCCTCATTTGGAAAATGATCAGATGTTTCCCACTCCACTGGTTTCGCCTTAGTTTGGGAATTCATTATTGTATCATACTGTGATGTTGTTAGAGTTAGATTTTTACACTAAATCTTTCATTTCACTGGTAATCCATAACTTCAGTTTCTATTTCTTTAACTCCTCCATTACTCATCTCCTTTTCTACTTCTCCCTTTGTTTTCTTGTTTCTTTGCATTGTAAAACTTTCCATATCTGGATGCCTTTGTCTGTATTTCTTTCCAAATATCTTTGGTGCTTTTTTCTCTTGATTAGTGTTGCTATCTTGTTTGCATAAATATTTCACCATATTAAATCTCTTTTTCTTTCCCATGTCCATATTTCTTTAGAAGTCTCCCACAAATCAAGTTTTTCCTTATTTGGGGGGCTCATTGTTCCATCAAGCTGTGACATAGCCTCTGTTAGACTTTCTACACTAAATCCTTCACTTCATGAGTATGCCATAACTTCAGCTTCTATTTTTTTAACTTCTGCTTTACTGATTTTCTGTTCTAAGTTCCCCTTTTGTGATTTTATTTTTGTATTCTGAAATTTTCCATATCTGTGTGCCTTTGCCTGTATTTCTGTTTGAATATCTTTGGAGCTGCTTTTTTGTATTGATTAATTTAAGTTTCTCCTTTGCGTAAATATTGCATCATATCAGATGTCTCTTTCTTTCCCATGTCCATATTTCTTTTTTTTTTATATTTTACACATTTCAAAAATGTCTAGATTTTGTTCTTTATATTTTTGCACTTCCTGAGTTATTCTTTTTCAAATGGTCCAAGGTTTCTTGGTCTGTTTCATTTTTTTCATGAATCTGGAGTATTAACGGAGACAAATTTGCATTTGAAGCTTTTGACAGCTTTTCTTGTGCAAGTATTTTTATTTTCTCTAATTTCTCTCTTAGTCTTTTTGTACATCTTCTGTCCTGAAATTCTGGGCTTCTTGCATAATAGTAACAATACATAATTTATTTTTTATTGTCAATAGTCCACTCTATCATCTTTGTATCTGTCAGATTTTGTTTTTTGTGGACTACTACTTCCTTCTACAACTGGGGGGGGGCATTCTCCCCCTGAGCCTGGCCTAACTCCATCGTATAAATGTTTCAGTGTCTTGAGGATTCTACACTGTGATTTTTTTCCAGTCCTGGCACCAGTGGATTGGGTACTTGGACTTGTGCACTCAGCTGTCTTTTTTATTTTTAACCTACTTTTGTTCATGATATATGCTATATAAAATACAGTCTATATATCAGTGTTGCCTTAGTGAGATTTTGAAAAAACAGGGTTCACCTCATGAAGGTACTCACTAAGATTTGGGGATGAATTCAATTCCAGCAGTAATTTTTCTCCTTTGCTTGCTGATTTTATTATCTCTCCATTCAGACCTCTAAAACCTGGAAAGGTTACTTGTTGTTTTATAAACATGCTTTTTTAAGTGGATGTGTGAAATGTCTGGCTTTTTTAATTTCTCCAAGTCTTTTGAGTTTCTAATACCATGAAGAGAATGGACCCCATTCCTAAGTAAAAGTACGATTAAAGTTCATGAAATTAATATTGTTTCACTCTTTGATGTTATCCAGTAGCGCTTTTCGCAGCACCTGCAATGTGCCCAGTAATGACTCCTTCTGCAGTTCGTATGGAGTTACATGTACTGGTAACATATCTAAATACGATTGTAAATTCTTTTTTATCAGACTCGTTGCTCCTACTACTATTGGAACTGTCTAGGTATCTTTCTTCCACATTGCTCTTGTTTATGCCTTCAGATCCTGATATTTTATGACTTTGTGCCTTTTTGTAGGCAAGACACTGTAGTCACGGGGTGTGGCAATTTCAATGATCAATGCTACTCTTGTCTTCTTTTCTTGGACCACTATATCTGGTTTTCTAGCATGTATCTTTTGAACTGTTGGTAATGGATGATCCCATGTGATATAGACTTCTTCATTTTCTGTGATGTCTGGTTGTATAGATTAGGAGATGATTACTGAGAGAGACATTGTACTTAAGGTGTATTTGCTACGATCCAATACTAGGATCCAGTCTAATAGGGAGATTGATGTCTTGCTATACCTTCTGGAGTTCATACTAGATATAGGGGAGTTAGAGTTTATGTCCAGTCAATTGACATTCACATCATCTAGTAGTATTATTTCTTGTGGAATTGTCATGGCTATCCAATGTAGGATATCATCCAATATGACTGTATTTTCACCAGGAGGGATAAAAAGAACAATAATACTTATTTGTTTATAATTGTTTAATTTCAGGAAAATTATAAGCAGCTCTGCTGAATTTAATTTTGGTATTGGTTTGTTGTAAGGGGGAAATGTGGTGGTAGTTGGGAAATGTTAAAGCAATACCACAACTCCCCTTCTTCATTAGGTCATTACGGATAATAATATAGCTGAGAGGTGTAATTTCAGAGTAGTTTATGTTGGGTTTAAGCCATGTTTCAGTTACAGTAGGAATATCAGGCTTATGTTGGGTAATCCACCCTCAGGTCAAATTATAATAGAGAGTTTTCAGTTTATATGCAATAGAAAGCAGTTAACAGAGAGGTAACAAATAATAGCCTGAAAGGTCAAGAATGTTGCAGTGTTTATACACTTAGTTGAACGAAAGGCATCACAGCATCTGTCCATCTGCAGCTAGCTGAGTTAGCCATTGCATCTTAACTAATTATATCTTGTTTTTCAAGGATAATACCTTTTCATTTTCATTGCAGATGCTGATGTAATTTCCTTTTCTGCCAGTTTGTGGAGTCTGATCACATGGCAACAAAACAACCCCCTCTCTTCTAAGGCACTAATGCATATACCTTTACAATGGTCTCTCCCTCCCAGTTGCATTCATAGTTGATTTAAAAGGCTTGTGGACTGTAGGAGTATTTTTATTTGTCTTTGAAAGTCTGTTTAAATTATGAAAATATCTTGCATCTGCAATGGTTAAATTACTAAAGAATAGTATGTTTCTCAAAATAAGGTAGGTCCCAGTGAATGTTGGCCCTTACAGCCCCAATGTAAATGATTAAGTCCATCACTACAGCTGGCTAGCAATGTAGTCACTTATACCTACTGCCACCATATGTAGCTCAAATTTATTTTTTCAGTCACTTGTTTTATGAATTTCTCTCTCACTCCTTTTTATTTATTTTAGGCTGAAAAACACACCAGAGGGGAGGGAGGTGTATCAGAGTTTCAAAAGGGAAGGAGGAGAGAGTGGCATTCCAGTCAGGTTTATATGCTGATAGAAACAGCCTTTTTTTACAGGGATTAAATGTAGCTGTCAATCGGTGTGCTTTGTGGGTATAATAGTCATCTAGTCTTTGCAGATAGCCAGCATAAGCATCTTCATTTGTCAGAACATAAACTTTCCTATCCATTTCCTAGACTTTCAGCTTGCCTCCTCAGTTTAACACACATGGGGAAGTGAGCCCATCTTGCCTTAAACCCCAACATTCTTTGTGGTATTAATAACAGATATAAACTTAATTATTTTTATTATAAATTTTAAGTTCATGCTTCTATAAATAGATTACATTCATTTTTATGGGTATAAACCTGTACTTTTAATTATTCATGCATGATGTATTTTAGCAAATTAAATCCAAATCTTCATGGGAATTTAACATTTGTGTGCAAAATATTTGAGAGACAGAGAGAGAGAATGAAGAAAAAGAACACACACTGTCAGTGCATGACACAGAAACTTAGCTCATGTCAGAAATTATTTATCACAAATATATGACGTTCATCTTTGACAAGTGCATGGGTATCCACAATCATCCCCAGCCTGATGTAATTAATGCTAACTTGCAAACTTCTTGTTCAGAATTTAACATATGTTTTTTTTTATTTAATAATCCTTTACCCTACACAGTTTACATAAAAATTACAGATCACAAACTAAAAATATACTTTTGTATCTCTGTATTTATTTGGCATAAATTCAAATTACAAGTCATGCTTTGCCTTTACATGTCACTACATCTGTGTTTTAAACTGTGGCACATTTAATGTAATACATTTTTCTTTTGTTTTATCAGAAGGGATTAGCCCTCCCAAGAAGTACAGTTCATAGAGGATTCGGGGGGAAAAATCAACCTACGGTCCAGTATTAGGCATTACATTTAGGCCCTCAAATAGTTAATTTGTGCATGTAATTGTTCTGAACATTTAACTCGTAGAATTTGAAAACCGATTAAAGAAAGGTTGCTCTTTGTATGCCAGGGTCAATCAGTATGTCAGGTTAAACACCTGTAAAGTATTAAGTTACAGAGCACACTGCCAACTCCACTTTCTGCTTTTCTGATTCCATCAGCATGTTTAACCCCAATTACAAACACGCTATAAAAATGGTACATGATGGTCGAGATTATTAGCCATCCATGGGAAATTCCACGGCCTCTCTTCAGCTAAAAATACTAAGCAAAAGTGAAGAGATGTTCATATTGCCCCCCCCCCCCCTTCCAGGGATCAGTACTGTATTACTGTTGGTGCAATGTTTTTCACTGCAGTGAAAAAAATAGGTTACCTACATACTTTATACAGATTCTGAAAAGAACAAAATAGGAAATATTTCTGATTTTCTTATGCAAAATTTCTTTATTTTTATGCTTCTGCTCCAATGTAGTCTATGACTATGTGTCCCATCATTCTGAAAAGAAATATTAAGGTTTGGTGGTGTGGTGACCTAACTCAAGATCCCCTGCTTGCTGCATTTCATTTGATTTATAAGGTACTGTACTGTATTGTATGTAACCCGTTTATTTGCAATAAAGTTTATTCCCACTTAAAAAAATAACTGTTTTATTTAAGGACTTAAACTTAACAGTGGGGGAATAAGTCACATCTCACACCAGCCAGGTCAGTGGCTCTTTAAGTAAAACTAGACAAAGTAAAGCCTGTTATTTATCAATATGTAAGTTGTTGTTCTTGTTTCGGCTTTTCCTGGTTAGAGGTCGTCACAGCAGAACTCAGGTCTGCTAATGACTGGCAGTAGATTTTTACGGTGCTGAGGTGCCAGCTCAAAGCCCAACCTTCAACGAAGGCACGCTCATTCTATGCATGTCTTTCAAATGCCACTCGATCGTGGGGAGGACATGCAGACAGACTCCCCACAAAAGACGCTCCACCCGACAATCAAATGGAAGAACCTCTTGCTGTGAGGATTGGAAACAACGCTACCGCTGCCCCACCACAATTTATTTCTTAATATGGATGTGATAGTATTAAAGTTTTAAACTGCTAAGGGAGCTGTAGAGCAGTTTAGTTAAGTGTCATAAATGTATGCTAACTGTTTTTGCAGTTAAATTCCTGCAAATTGTTTAAGGCTCAGTCTAAATGTATTTAAATCAGTACTCATTTTATGGCTATAATTTACTGACAGGTTGGTTTTGTGCATAGTAGTAATATGATATTACAAAGAAATGCATTTTAGAGCAGATAAAAAGAAATCCAGAAGTACAAAAGAGATTCTGAGATTTCCTGTAGCAGTTTACCAAAAAAAAGTGCATTATGTAACAATAAATATTGTTGCATACATGCTTGCACTTTCCAGATTTAAGTCCTTGTCAGTGAGGGAATTGAATGTTTCACATGAAAGCCGACAGTCCAACATGGTCTTTGTGTTCCCCCTTAAAAGTTTCTTGTCTGTGTGTTGAGGGGGGAAACAAAGCTTCTGCTCCCTTCAATAATACAGTAACCTGTGAGTTCATGAACCCTGAGGTAAAGGGGATTTCCCCCACTGCAGTACAATATATTGCTAGTTGCAGCTGCATCTTTTAAACTCTTATTCTATCCCTCTTACTAGCTTGATAAAGCAATTTATAAATCTAAAGGAATGACTATGGTGTATGATAAGTAAGCATGGGCAGTCACTACAATGCCAACATTTTCTGACTGAAGCTATCCTACTATAAGTAAATCCGATAGGCAGACAGATTACTGTTAAAATGAAACTGATGATTTGTGAGTGATTAGATCATCTGGAAGCACATGCTCAGTAGAAGTGGTGAGTGAGGATTAATATGATTTTTGAGGTACAATCTGAGTGGCAGAGAAGGAAAACTTTCTGATCTGGAGGTATATGAGGTACTGTTTCTCTGAAGATGATGTTGGACAGCAAAGCTTTATTTTGGGATAACGCATACAATCCAACTATATGGATGTTATGGGTGGGAGAAGGATAGCCAAAGATGAGCCATACCATATAATGAGCCAGTGGGTTCCATGGTCTCTGTTTCACCTCCTTATTGAGTTTGCCCTGGCAAGGGATTTCCAGTGCCTAAATCAGTTGCTGCATTCTCTGAGATTCAGCCATCAGTGTAGTGATGAATATACTGAAATACGTATTGCTGCATACTGGCTGATTGCCACAGCAGTTAGCAGTGCAGATTTCAACAGCCACACTAATCTGAGTGGTTAAATGAAATTCATGTTAACGTGCATTGATTAAGCCTTTGTTGGTGTGAGGGGATCTATGCCTTCACAACACTGCACCTAGTTAATATAGCAGTTATATTGCTATTCTTCATGGAGAATGGGAGAGCAACATAGGGTTGTCAAGAGTTGTTGCTCCCACTACTGCATGTGCTTGTTTTACTGTACTTCGCTAAAACAGAGCTTCCTGATGTATCTTGGTTCCATATAAATGCTATTGTCAAAATGTGCATTCAAGTTTTTTTGATGCCAGTTATTTCAAAATCAAATATGAAAAGAAATGATAGGAGTGTGTATTAGTCTGGCCCAAGAACTGAATTATACACTTTGCATCAGAGCTTTATTTTTTCTGCATTTGCTGTGGAGTTGGTTTGGGAATGTGTCCAGTTACTCTTTAGTTTTAAAATAACATTTCTCTTTCGTACCCTTTTTTCCTTGAAGGATGCACATGCTCATTTTTATAAGACGTTAGCAGTTCTGGGCTAAACTAGTCAAAGAATTCTAAATGGATGAACATTCAACTTGTCAATTAAATATCATCACTTTTGTACTTCATAGGTTCATAAGTTCATAGGTGCGTACTAGGCTAATGGCCCTGGAGCCTTTACAAGCTTAGCCCATAGAAGTGCCATGGCATAATGCTGCACAATAGTAGTTCCCAGTGCCTCTATCAAGTAGAGCCACTGGAGTGATCCCCAGGGTGAACTTTCTATTTCCCATCCAGTCATCAAGATTTCTCTTGAAGAGGGCCAGTGAAGTGCTCTGCTTGACATGTATGGGAAGTTTATTCCATAGGATGGGCAGTCTCTGGGTTATGAACCTGTCCCTCCAGCATGTTCTGTTGATTGTGGTAATAAAGTTGAGGTCTCTGGAATGTGTGGTGTGGAGGGATTGAGATTTCTTTAGATGTAGCATTTCTAACAGAGCTGGGTCAGACATGGCTTTGTAAGTCAAGCAAAGATTGCTTCTTAGTAGATGAAATGAGACAGAGAATAGCTGGAGTTTTTTGAGTTTGTCCATGTAGGGCATGTGTTTAAGGCCTAGGATCCTCTTCATGAGGTACTTTTGTGGCCTTTCCAGCTGTTGCATGTGTCTAGTGAGGTACATGCCAAATGGGGCATTATACTCAATGATTGGCCTAATGAGGGAAGAGAAGAGAGAAATGATGATTCTTCCTGAATGTAAAACCCTTGGTAATGAGATATGCCACATAGAATGACTTTCTGACCACAGTGGCATTGTGGTGGTTGAAGGAGAGGTGGCTGTCAACCTGTGTCCCCAGATCTCTTATAATGCCTTCATTGTTCAGTGGGCTCCCATCAATGTGGTAATTAGTGGGAAGTGAGTTTTTCCCAAAGGGGATGATGACGCATTTTTTGGCATTGAGCTTAAGGCCATGGTTTCGACACCAGTCATTGATCTCAGTGAAGCCTTTCTGTAAGATGTCTACATCACTTGGAGCATTAATAATAGCTCCCAGCTTGCAGTTGTTTGTGAACTTGGTCAGCCAGAGTCCCTCCATGTTGGCCTGGACTAATGAGAAGTAGATGCCAAACAGGAGAGGACCCAGGACCAATCCCTCTGGGACTCCACTCATGACTGGTCAGCAGTCTGACTTGGAGTCTGCTACTTTCACACTTTGGGTTCTGTGAGCCAATTTGCAACCCACCTAGTGATATAGGGGTTGACACCTAGTTTGGTGAGTTTATCAAAAATTCCTGAGTGGGGAATGGTATCAAAGGCCTTGGCCAGATCAAGGTAGGCTGTATGAACTGCCTTGCCCTCATCCACAGCTCTAGTGACTGACTCAAAGATGTCAACCAGGTTGAGCAGGCATAATCTACCTTTCACAAAACCAAATTGTTAATTAGGTCCATGATGATGTGCTCCATAGCCTTACATATCAGACTCATCAGGCTAATGGGTGATAATTCCCAGGGTCTGTAGTCGCTCCTCTTTTATGGAGAGGGATGACTGTAGCAGTGTGCCATTCGGTAAGGACAAAGCCTGAGGTGAAGCTGTGATTGAACAGGGTAGACAGATGTGGTGCCAGTTCACGTTGTAGTTCATGTAGAACACATCAAGGGATATTGTCAGGTCCCATGAAAACTCTATTCTTGGCCTTGGACAATGCAGCTTTAACCTGTGCTGCAGTAATGCTGGGTGTCTGGTATTCCTCCGGTATTATGATTGGTCCTATGAGGGGGAGAGAGGGGTAAAGTTGGCACTGAATTTGTTGGCTAGTATGTTAGCAATATCTGTTGGCTCACTATAGGAGGTATCATTGTGCAGTAACTCAGAACAAACCTGGGTATTACCATGGAGATTCTTGCTATAACTATAGAAGGCTTTGTGGTTGTTTTTAGTGTCTGCCGCAATTCTGCTTTCATAGTTGGTTTTAGAGGTTTTATAATATAATAGCTGTTCTCCCTGGAAATTCAGTGCTGGTGTGACTTTTGTTTGCAGACTGATAGATGGTATGGTCTTTTCCCTTTCCTCTTTTTTGTGACTCTAGTTGACTGGGTGGGTAGGGTTATTGTCTTCCCAACATGGGTTGTGCAGGGGTGTTGTCTACCCTAATAAATTGCTCTTAAACACAGATTTCAGGGGAAGATTCATTATTTTTTTAATTTAGTTGAACCTCCATTGACTATGAACCCATTAATATATGGGGAAACCAATATTCTGGAAGTAGAACTAAGATAATATAGCACACACCTGCATCAAAAGTGAATGAAGAATATGGAGTGATGAAAACATATCAGGCACGCTTTGATACAAAGACGTAGACAGTCATGTTTGGGGCTGTGAAACTCTGTAGTGCTCAGACCAACTTAGCAGTGCTTTGACCAGATATGGTGCTGAGCTCAGGTCTGGTAACTCAGTATTTGTCATGTGGTCTTTAAAAGAATATCTCTGAGTCAAAATTCAAGACAACATGTTCTTAATTAACTAGGACACACAAATAACAATGGGGTGGAGGTTGGGGGGTTGGGAAGAACTGTAACTTTAATGGTTTCATTGACATCAAGCCACTTTCAGCAAAAACCTTGCATTTTATACCAACTGATTTTCTCATGAGAGAATTCAGCTCAATGAATAGAACATTAATCTTCCAGGAACCATGCAGATATATAAAGCAAGGCAATATATTTATTTAGGTCATGGGGAAAACCAGGGAGAAGTTATAACTTAAGGAGATTCATTTTGAAGATAAATGTCTAAGAAAAAATAGGTAAATATGTTTCACTGATTAGTTTAGTGTCAAATTATTGTGTTGTATATGGGGTTACAAGAAGCTTGTCTTGAAAGACTGGAAGAATTTAAGAGTCTATGGCAGTATAAAGCTTGTTTATAAAAGAACTGAAGATGAGTCCTAGTATAGAGCCCTGAGGGACACCTGTGATAACTGGAAGAGGTCATGTTGCCATTTCACTGCTTGTTGCCTTTCAGATAAATAACTAATGAACCATGTAAGGGATGAATCAGAGACATCTATGTTAGAGAGATGAATGAGTAAATGTTGGGGTGGTACAATGTCTAAAGCTTTGGACAACTCTATGAACACTGATAGAAATATACCATTATATCCATGTTGGTGAAGTGTAGGAGGGTGGTGTCTGTGTTGTAGTGGGGTCTGAAACCAAGTTGTATGCCCCTTTCTGCCCAGACCATAAAGTAGTAATCACTGATCAATTCTACTGTGTAATGTTACTATTATCCAAATGGTAAGTGTGACCAAGCTTTTAAGGCTATTTAAGAGTGGCCTGTACAGAGTCACTAAATACATATGCAAGTACTCTAAGAGCTTAAATATCTCTAAACAAACCAGCCACAATTAAAATGTTTAAATATATTTAATAATAAATAATAAAAGAACAAGACAATTCTCAGTAACTCAACACAGTGACAACAGAGTTCAGAATCACAGGAAATACTTTAAAACAACATTGCAGAACAGTCTCATATAAATACAGAACACATATAGACTAATCTTACTGTATTTTTATCTGTCTCTAAGAGAGATACTATAATCTATGTCTTACTTACAGAGCCAGGCAAATGCAAGTGCTGAATGGATGTTTACAGGTCCAAAGACCAAATACAAAGTACACAGAGTGACTCTTTGAGATAGTTCTTAAATTACTATCAAACATTTCTGCTGGGTTATCTCAGATTACATCATTCTTGTTATCTTTGCCTTTAGTTCCTGGGCTAACAGGAACCTAAAATATAACATCTCTGTGTCAAAAATATTTATCTCTCAGAAGTTTTTCCTGAACTGGAAGTCGTAAAACTATTAAAACACTTTTACCTTTGAAACCTGTAATTATTTCTGTTTCCAGACAATAGAAAGAATTTCTAGCTGCAGACATTCTGTCTCTTTGTTGTATTAACTAACTTCATAGCAGATCGTAAAACTCTTTACTTATCTTTAAAGAGTTTGCAAGTTAACTCTGTATGTTCCAACTTCTACCATGAAAACATACATTTACATAGGCATATAGTCCATATATATTTCTCCTCTTTTCCAGCAGGGTGCACTGTGGTTACATTTTTGAAGCTCAGCACATAACATACAGTTTACATACATTTGTAAGACAAGCCTTTGGATCATATTAATATTCACAAATGACATAGGATTGTTTACAAAATTCCAGCTAGCTGGGTTAGCAACCTTCACAATTAGAGTAGTGGTCTTTTAAGCTAACATTATGGATGTCCTTGTTAAATAAAAGCAGTACCATTTTTAAATTGTTTCTGAGCCCTGATAATGACTGGACATGCCTCTTGACCACATAAAATAACAAGTCATAATATCTCCCAACAGAGTAACATGAAAGCATTACTGAGCCTTCAGTTTGAATTTCTTCATCTCCATAAGCAACAGGCTTGCTTGCCAATTCAAGCCTTTCACCCTGACACACTCTAGCAAATGTTTCTGCTGACATAACATTGCACTTGGAACCTGTGTCAACTTTGAGCTATGTGGGTCTTCCATTTATCTGAATAGTACAAAATACTTCATTCTTTGCCCTTAAATCTACTGCATTGACTGTTTTATAAACCACTGATACACCATCAACATAAAGAGTAGGGTTGCAGCTTTCTAATTGATCAACTCGTTTCTTAAAGAGTTCACTTTTAATGAAAGAATGTGGGTCTTTTGATTTACAAATCTTTTTGAAATGATTCCACTTATAGCATTTGTGGCACTGGTGACCAAAAACGAAACATTTTTCCTTTTTAGATTCATGATTTCCACCACAATTACGACTGTTAGCAATGAAACTGGGTGGGGTGCCCATGCTTTGAATTTGTGGACTCACTCTTATGCCTCACTGAGGCTGTGCAATCTGGAATTTCCCAAAAATCTCTGGGGTTTACCAGTGAGTGCTGCGGGGGCTATAGTTGCTACCATGTGCATGGGCCTGTTTCTTTTAACCACTTGCTGCATACTATCAACATGAGCTCTAGAAGTTACTGGAAGCATGCATCAATGTTGCTGTCAACAACACTTTGTGTATTGCAAGATCACAATTTTTTTTACAAGCCCTTTATAGGCATGTATGCGATCTCCCTCCTGTTGTCTCTCTTTTGACCAAATTAAAGTGGGAAATGGGACTGTATGACAGAGACAAAAAGGGGAAGCAAGGAGAAGTTAGGATAGGATGAAGGCTGGGTAGGAGGCATAACCTTTTTCTGTGTGACAGGTGCTCTTATTAACATGATAAACAGTATCAATGACTAGTACATATTATCACAAAAGCTGTAAATAGCACTGATATCATACATTATGAATTCACACATTCTACTAGCCACAATTTTGATGCAATTTATTATTAGGTCTTACACAAGCCTATTTTTAAGAGAAAGGAAAGTTGGGGAATACACTGTTAAAGGAGACATTGGACAAAATGAGGGAAGATAATGTTGAGGGGATTGATGACTGCAAAACTAACAGGGGTTGGGCATGGACACAAAAGGTAGGGGGAACACCATAATGTAGAAAGGACTGGATATTTACAGATGCAGTCACCCTGGGTACTCTCATTACTGGGTTTCGACTCAAAAGTTGGTACCACTACTTGGCTAGAACTCATTATGGTTTCCATATGGTTGATGTACACATCCAACCCCCTGTTGACGATATCCCCCCACAATGTTTGCCAAATGCCAGTGGTTGACAAAGGATTCCTCTCCATTCACACAGCTACTAGTGGGTCCCACTGTACTAGCCTGCGATGCAGGGCTACCTGGTTATTTGGTGCAGACAAGGTAGGGAGTCTGGAGGCAGATGTGGCAGGCTGGAACCCAGATGTGCTAGATGTTTCATTTGGTAGTGGTGGTAACACTACTGCTATTACATTTAGGGGGCAGACAGACCTTGCTAGTAGGTCAGTTGCATGTTGTTATGCTGTTGCATATAATAGTAAAACAAATTTAGAAAAGCAAAGAAAAAATAAATAAAACAAAAATGTACGTAATAGAAAGGATAGTGAAAAAGGGTCTGTGAAGAGAAATGCAAATACAGTGAAAACTGTATTCTAACTATTGTTGCTGATTAAATATTTAAATAGAATGCACTTTGCAAAGCATTAAATCTTGGTTTTCAGAAACCTATATAAATATATATATGTGTGTGTGTGTGTGTGTGTATGTATATATATATATATATATATATATATATATATATATATATATATATATATATATATGTGTGTGTGTGTGTGCGTGTGTGTGTGTGTGTGTGTGTGTGTGTGTGTGTGTGTGTGTGTGTGAGTGTATGTGCGCGCACATGCAAGGGAGGCCTAAATCAGCCAGCCTGACATGCAGTCTTGCAGATGGAAGATTTATGCTTATGGCCCTTTAGGTTAGGGGTACCACCTGTCCCACTTTGCTGGGGGACAGTCCCTCTTTGGGCAGTTGTGTCCTGCAAAAAAATTTAAAAAATGGCAAATGTCCTGAGATTTTAGGACAAAATTATTTCCTATATTTTATGTAATAGTTGCATAAAACAGTTATTCTGTATCTGAAACATCCACATGTTATAAAAAAAAAGAATAAGGAACTAAAATGCTACAAGAATAAGCTTTTATTTAGGCAAAAAACTGAAGTTCTGTCCTTTTTACTGGCCATGGGTATGTTTTGCCCTGCAAAATCTGACGTTTGTACCAAAAATGTCCCACTTTGGGCATTTGAAAAGGTGGCAACCCTACTTTAGGTAGACCAATGTGTGCCTATGTTCTCTGATGCATTTAGATGTCTGGGAATGCAGTACATATACAAAGTAAACATGCAACTCAGACAGACTTGGTTCAGTCAAAGGTGATGGGCAAAGGACTGCCAATCCCATTGTAAGTTGGGAAATGTCCTGCAAACTAATGATGATCTTAAATATATGGACTTTATGTTGCTGCAGTCATATTAGTGGACAGAAAAACATATATAGAATGTATTTCATGATCACAGCTTTATACATGTGGGGGGTGGGAATTTGGGAATTGAATTCATTGACATCCCCGTCAATGTGGAAACAGACATTTACCATGAAGAGCTACTTGTGTACCTTTACAGAAAGTGGTATGAAGAAACACATCTAACATTGCATAGTTGTACAAATACCTGAGGCACTGGTGTATGTAGGTTGTATATTATAATGCCTACTACAGTTACTGTTAAAAGCCAAATATTTTTATGGCAGCTTCTATATTCTCAGTTAACCAAAAAAGTCCAGCACAAATACAGTGGGTTGAGAATAAACTTTTACTACATAAAAAGTGACTAACCCAAATCCAACAAACTGGTTTCAGCTTCAAATAGCCTTCCTCAGTGTTAATACTTACAAAAACACACACTGTTTAAATAATACATCCTAAATTGCTCCTGTCCCCCTATCGGTGCATACCAAATTAGTTATGCTCATTCAGGCCAGGTTTAAAGAGAGCTCCCAACCTTACTATCCAGTCTGATTCTTTTGCATTGTTTGCTATGCCACCCTGATTTGCACATTCTGTTCCCCTGAATTTTATCTATAATGGTAAATTGGAATTTTGCAGTATGATGGGTTAAAGTGTGTTTATAAAGAGCATTAGTGAGCCTTTTATTCCTCATATCACTTAAATGATCACTGATCCGAAATCTTAATGGATGTGAAGTTTATCCGACATAAAAGGCGGAACAAAAGCATCTAGCTAAATAAATAACCCAATCGCTACTGCAATTGCCCATAATATTGATTGTATACATTTTTGAGGTGTTGCTGTTGGCAAATTCTTTCGTTTTACACATGTGTGCACATGCACTACAATGTCCACAAGGACAGCTGCCTGTCAACCTGTCTCCAAATAAGGTAGTTTGGTGAGGATTGGTGGAGGAGCCCTTCTTGTAATGAGTGAGATATGAATTAATCATCCTTCCCCTATGTTAAGAATATTGACACTTGGGGGGAGAATATTAGCCAGTCACTCATTGGCCAACAAAATGTTCCAATGGTTATTGATAATAACTCGAAATTTGTTTGTGTTACGACCATAGTTGGTAACCAAACAAATGTTCTGAGATGTGTTTTCTTGCTGTTTCTCGATTTTTGGTCGATATTGTAATAGATTTTCGCGGTTAGATCTAGCAGCATGCATACTAGCACCATGTATGGTTCCCACCTAATAGCCCCTGCTGAGGAATCTGTTAAATAAATCCTTTCTACCAGAATTGTAAACTTGATTAGTGGAGCAGATATGTTTGATACGCAAAAATTGTAATTTTGGTATATTGCAAATAATATGGGGTGGATGGTGACTGGTGGCATGAAGCAACATGTTGAATTGTGGAAATTTTCTAAAAGTTTACATCTGCAATGTTTTATCCAGATCCCTGCTTATCAACACATCCAAGAACGTGATTTTGTTCCTATCCCAGTTCAAAGTGAAATGGATGTCCCATTTATTTTCATTTATGTAGTCAACAAACTCCAGAAGATAGGAGGCATCCCCTTTCCATACCATCCAACAATCATCTAAAAAGCGATGCCAGATGTCCATATTATCCAGAAATAAC
This sequence comes from Protopterus annectens, assembly GCF_019279795.1. Taxonomy (NCBI): domain Eukaryota; kingdom Metazoa; phylum Chordata; order Ceratodontiformes; family Protopteridae; genus Protopterus; species Protopterus annectens. The sequence goes on from NC_056739.1 coordinate 383,600,982, forward strand.
TTGTGAGATGCATCATAAATTAGCTACTCCTCTATGTAACCAATGAACAGGCCTGCATAAATGGGAGCAAAGGATGCTCCCATTGCACTGTCTCTGACTTGCCAGTAACATTCATTCTGAAAATAGAAAACATTTTTAGTTAGAACATGTTCTGTAAGGCAGGTTAGCAGAGTGTTAAAACCTGGTTGATAAAGGTTCTCTTTATTTAATCAATATTGTATAGCTTCCAAACCCACCCAGTGGGGTATGTTTGTATAAAGGGCTGTCACATCCAGGGTGCAAAGTAACCAATTTGATTCCAGTTGGGTATCCCCAATGATTTGCAAAAATTGGGTTGTATCCTTAAGTCTGGACCTAACCAGTGGTAATAATGGCTGTAAAATATTTTGTGAGGAATGCTGACAATGGTTCTGTTAAAGATCCCTTACCAAAACTATTGGTCCTCCCGGTGGTTCCTTAGGATCTTTATGTATTTTAGGTAATAAATATAAGTATTGTGGTGTGGGATCAGGAACCATAAGATGATGTTTAGTTTCCTGTGTAATAATGCCTTCTTCATATGCCAGTTGTAAAAACTGGTCTATCTCCTTCTTAAACTTGAAGGTCGGGTCCAGATGCATACGCATGTAGAAAAGGCCATTAGATAATTGTTTCTCAGCCTCCCTATGGTATTGCTCCCAGTCCATCACAATGACAGCCCCTCCCTTGTCAGCCGGTAAAATAACTAAGTTATGGTTATTGCTAAGTTTAGTTAAAGCTACCTGTTCATTCTTGGTTAGATTCTGTTTATTATTGGAAAAAGTCCTACTGTGAAAATGTAGATCTTTGAGAACACATACTCTGAAAACTGAGACATGCCTGTCCATGGGTGGCATAAATTGTGACTTACAAAATCGGAAGTCAGTAGAACTCTGAGTTTGATCATTTTCTGAAAAAAAACAATTTCAGGTTCAAAGTTCTGCAAAAATCATTTACATCATTGACCAAAACATGTTCATTAACAAAGAAAGCAGGAACAAAATTTAGTCCCTTATTCAGCAACTTTATTTCATCATCTGTGAGGTCGTATAATGAAATATTATGTACATTATTATTGCTTATGATAACATCTATTTCAAAAGTTGCTATATGTTGTTTATTGGCCCTGTGCTTCCTACCCCCCTGTGTTTTTTGACCCTAAAGGGTCATTCCCTGGTTTCCTCTTGGCTACTGGGTACTCTTGAATGGGGATAGAATCTGTGTCAGTGGCAGACAATGATTCATCACCAGAAATCGTCTCTGAAAACTCAGTTCTGTTCCTAAGAATAGACCTGGGTCTTTTCCTTTTCTTAATGTGTCTTTGTGTCGTGTCTTGGAAGCGAACATTTCTTTGTATATTAAATGGTTTCCTTTTTTGGTAATCATTGACATCCCTGTTAAATTTTTCAATCTTTTTCTTCTTAAGTTGTTGCTCCAATTGTGATAAATCTTTGGCTAGAGTGTTCAAATGTCTGTTGAAAGTTATTTCCCCTTCATAAATTTTAGCTTCCTCACAGATCTGTTTAACCTCTGAAATATATTTGTCTATAGCTCGTTCATGATACGTACTGAGGGCCTCCACAAATAACATGGATGCCTGATGTTGGGCTTCAGCCCAATCCTGAGTAAGTTGTTCATCAATTTGACTAACCAAAGGTTGCATTTTTACTCTAAGCCCACGTGGGGTAATATCCTTGACCTTATACGCTTTAAAAAGCCTTAGGTGCAAAATATGAGATCTCAACATCTTCATGCTTTTGGTTAGTTTAGAAAATATCAAAGTGCATGGATCTCCTATGGGCTTATTATTAGTTTCCAAATCTTCTTGGCCTACTGGCGTTAAGCCAAAAATCCCTAAATCATGCCGGTCTGCTGAAAGACCTTCTAACAGTGTGATTAAATCTATATTAGGGCCCTACTATGCTTCAAGGAAGATCCAAACCTAAATGCAATACAAATTTGAATGGATATTCAGATCTGTGTCTGGAAACAACAACAACAAACTCTTTACAACATTCAGAATGGGGTGAAAACACCTCTGAATATAATTATGTTTCTATAAAGCTGTACCTAAACAATTTTGCAACATGTAATTTGGCATGAGCTGGCCTGTATAATGGTCAACAGGACATGTTCTTTTGTAGCAAAAAGAATATCCCTATAATATATATCAAAACACTGGATAGCCCAAATAATGCCTCCCCCCGAATAACAGGGAGTTCCAAAAGATAGTACCTCAATTAGGATTGTCTTCCAAGCCGACCTTCGTCTCTGGCTATAAATGTATAGGTTTCAACTTGTTGAAACAATAATGTTCCAAAAAGAAAAAAAAAACCTTTATATAAAGGACTTGCCTACATGTCCGAAACTATGCCATAAAAACTCATATTCAAACTACTATGTCAAATGGCTGACATTCATCTCTGCCTATATAGAGTAAAAATTGCAAGTCCAAATGATGTTCACAAATCCCTTAGTAGTGCCAATTATCTGGGGAACTCAGTGTGTTAATATACAGGTAAATATTGCTGTCAAAATGCCCAAATTTAAAAGACAAGAACTTGCCTGTAAAACCATATTCCAAATCAACTCTCCAAAAAAGACCAAATCATTCAGTCTGAAATGCATAAAATATTCCAAAGTACTAATACGCATATGAACCCCCTCAGAACCATTTAAATGATAGGTCCAAAAGTAATTAGAATACCTAAATGTAGTTATTCATGTGTGCAGGTCATTATACACGCCAATATATGGCTTGTTAGTAATCACCATTAAATAGAAAAAAAATGGCTATTCTTAAGATCTTATAATAATGTTCTAAATCAGCTCACATAGGTATAATGTCGTATGCTCAAGTTACAATAACCCTATCTATAAATGCTTGACATAAAAAGCTCAACTTCAATTATTGTTTATAATAAATCAATAACTTCATAATATTATATAATACTTGATCGTTTTACCAACAAAATACACATTTTATTTATTTTTATTTATTTATTTCACATTTGTTGACCGGGCTAGTCTAGCTGGATATATGTCCATTTTCAGTAGAGGCCCGGGGAGAAAAGCTCCACACAATACAAATCAAATTCACATCTACAGAAGTACATATTTAGAATGCAAATACATTATATTGTAAAGATAAGAGAAGTAAATAAGAGGTTGCTAATTTATAAAGTACATAAAGAAGGTTACATATATTTGAAAAAACTTAGTAGAGTTAATAAGAAGTTATATTTAATTGTTGCTAAAGAATACTAGTTCAGAAAAGAGAAGAAAAGCAATAGTGTAGATGTAGATAACAAAGGAAGATAAAGGAAAATGAAATGGCGCAGCAGTTAGGTAATAAATCTAGAAATAATATGTGTTACTTTTTAATGACTCCAGTAATAGCTAGCACTATGATGGAGATTAGTCCAGTATTTTGAATGTCCAAGTACTTCCGTACTGTATATATAAAGAAATTATATAAATCTGACCGGATATTGTCGGTACCTGTTCGGATATCCAAATTGAGTGTAAAGTTTTCCTAGAGTTCATTTTTATACAAAAGGGATTTTAACCACATACAATTTTCCAACAGGAGATATCATGATATGTAACAAACAAAAATGTTTCACCTGTAACAGAATAAATGTTTAAAAAGTCACAATTAAGTGTTCGCACTTTGTTCTTGATGATATAGACACCCAACCCTTTTGAAATCAGTAAGTATGTAGACTGACATTTTTCACATAAATCCCCATATCACGAGTGAAAAAACATGGCGTCCGTTCATTCATTACTTCTTCGTTTCTTCGTACTATGCACAGGTATTAAAACACTGGCCTACTGACACTTCCTATAATAAGTTGGTCCATAAAGCAGAATTTTAATACACCAATCCACTAAGACAAAACTCTTGAAAATTATTATTGTTGTTTACCGTTATACAGATCCCATAGGCTGCGCCACACTCAGTGAAACAGTCCTTAAGTTATTCGCCCTTATATTGAATGAAGTTACAGTACCTGAAGTTCCATGTAGCCCAAAAGCCAACTCATCACCAAATGATATTTTGAAGCATCTATCCTACTTTAAGGTTAGTTGACATGTAGCAGCCCTTGGAAGTTTCCTTTAGGAATGAAATAGTAGCCCAAATGTCAAAGGTTAGAATGTGCAAAAGAGGACATCAGTTATACCATTGTTACAGAACCGACCTTCAAACAGGCAACAATATAAATTTGTAATCCATATCGGGTGAAAAGCCACTGCTAGATACTTCCCACTCTCAAGAGCCCCCAACGCTGTAACCAAAAGTATGAATCCACAAAACCACGCAAGTGAGGCCAAGTGCATGGACTGAACCAACAATCCAAAGTTAACCAAAAACGTCCAGCACAAATAAAGTGGGTTGAGAATACACTTTTATTACATAAAAAGTGGCTAACCAAATCCAACAAACTGGTTTCGGCTTCAAATAGCCTTCCTCAGTGTTAATACTTACAAAAACACACAATGTTTAAATAATATATCCAAAATTGCTCCTGTCCCCCTATCGGTGCATACCAAATTAGTTATGCTCATTCAGGCCAGGTTTAAAGAGAGCTCCCAACCTTACTATCCAGCCTGATTCTTTTGCATTGTTTGCTATGCCACCCTGATTTGCACATTCTGTTCCCCTGAATTTTATCTATAATGGTAAATTGGAATTTTGCAGTATGATGGGTTAAAGTGTGTTTATAAAGAGCATTTGTGAGCCTTTTATTCCTCATATCACTTAAATGCTCACTGATCCTAAATCTTAATGGATGTGAAGTTTATCCGACATAAAAGGCGGAACAAAAGCATCTAGCTAAATAAATAACCCAATCGCTACTGCAATTGCCCATAATATGGATTGTATAAATTTTTGAGGTGTTGCTGCTGGTAAACTTCTTAGTTTTACATATGTGTGCACATGCGCGACAATGTCCACAAGGACCGCTGCCTGTCAACCTGTCTCCAAATAGGGTGGTTTGGTGAGGATTGGTGGAAGAGCCCTTCTTGTAATGAGTGAGATATGAATTAATCGTCCTTCTCCTATGATAAGAATATTGACACTGAGGTAGGAGAATATTAGCCAGTCGCTCATTGGCCAACAAAATGTTCCAATGGTTATTGATAATATCTCGAATTTCGTTTGTGCTACGACCATAGTTGGTAACCAAACGAATGTTCTGAGATGTGTTTTGTTGCTGTTTCTCGATTTTTGGTCGATATTGTAATAGATTCTCACAGTTAGATCTAGCAGCATGCATACTAGCACCATGTATGGTTCCCACCTGATATCCCCTGCTGAGGAATCTGTTAAATAAATCCTTTCTGCCAGAATTTGTAAGCTTGATTAGTGGAGCAGATACGTTTGATACGCAAAAATTGTGATTTTGGTATATTTTTGGGTTAACCACTTTTTATGTAATAAAAGTTTATTCTCAACCCACTTTATTTGTGCTGGACTTTTTTTGGTTAACTTTGGATTGTTGGTTCAGTCCGTGCACTTTGCCTCACTTGCATGGTTTTGTGGATTCAGCTTCTTTATTCACCCTAACTCTCTTACATGCTCTAGTTTCCTACTGTGCATCTGCCTATTCTTTTCAAATCTGTTCAGAGGCTAGGCATTTAAAAGTGGGATAATGTAAAACATGTGGATGACACGTAGTGGCGGGTTAGTTTAGAAGCTTAAATAAATCATACTTACAGTACAGAGGTGGTGACTGCACCTTAACGTCTTCCTCCCATTGGAGAAGAAGGTCAGGAATGCAATGCCTCATGTTACTAAACTGCTGATAGTACTGCTACCCCATGCATGGGTTGCCAGTAGCATGGGAGATGGCCTTGGCCAAACTATTGTAAGACTCAGTCTTACACTGCAGCCTGTTATAGCCCTCCTGCAGGAGTCTTCAGCTGTACTCCTTATGGAGGATTTCCAGAAAAGTATTAGACGATTCCTCACATTCTCTGTGCACTAAAACAAGCGATATCCTTTCCTTCTCCAGCTATGATGTTTTGCCTTGCATAATCTGAGGGAAAAATGGAAATGACTGGCAACCAAAACAGCTTTGTCACATATGTCACACCAGGGCCAGCATTGATGGCACCTAATCTGTATGATAGATGACAAACTCAGAAAATATAGGTACTGTAGTACTTGTTTGCAGTAGAGTCCTTTATATCTTTGCATGGTCTTGAGACTACATCCTGTACGGTGAATCCATCTGAAGACTTAATATGGGATGACATTTCTCTCAGACTTAAAATAATTGGCTGCCCATGTGTGCACATCTTTGTGTAGAAATCACCTGACGTCTATCAGGTGTGCACATCATGCACATTGAGTGATTCAGAAACAATGAGATGTGCCCTAATTAGTATAATCATCGTGCTCAGCATCTCCATGATATACGTGTGACAAGCACAGAGCCTCATCGCCCTAAAGAAGAAAAGTTCTGTAACCAGAGTTTGAATCTTGGTAATGGTGCTTTTGAAAAAAAACATTCCTTATCTGCAAGACATCTTTTTAAATAAGGTTAAGTGTTGCTTTTCACACATTCATTCCTTTATTTAGTATTGGCTTATTACCTACTCTTTGCTATAAGGTCTATAAGGGATGATAGTTTGTCAGTACTTCTATATGTGTTGTCCTGCAGTACATTAGTGGGTACTTTGCAGATGTAGTGAATGTAATTGCTTGCAAGATTGTTACAGTAAATTGTAGACACATTCCTGAGCTCATATTTAGAGTAATGCTCCATGAAATTTGAATGTTCTTTGCCTTGCACATATGTCATTAGCCAGAACCTTTTTAATGGTACTGTTGTAATGGCCAGGTGGTGGTGTTCATTTGCAGTTATGTGCTTGTTTTGTTGAGAATATGTGCTCAGTACACATACACGTCTGCCATTTATGTAAAGATTGTGGATAGACATCTGTCAGGTACAACTGCAGCACACTGTATGGCCTAGTAGGATAACAGCAATGTAAGAATTAATAAGGCCAGTGCTGGAATAAGGCTGTTCATTCCACTATTTTCCATACTATCTGAGCTATACCTAAAAACAGAGCCCAAAAGAGAGTTCTACATCTTTGTGGTCTTTCCACGTCACCCGCAAACCCAAGTTTTCAAATGCTGAGACTGAGGTTGCACTAGAGGCCTTCCATTTACATTGGTTATGGTTCTTTGCTGTTCATGCTGCCAAACCAGCCTTTCTGTGACCATACCTGGGCTGAAGTGATCAGCAGTGCTAATACCATGAGTGGTCAGAGTCAAAACTATGAGGTAGTCTGCTACAGGTTCACAGATAAGATCCTTGCTGCCACCTACAGGGCAGAAGCCCTGGCATGTGAATGTAGGGTTATGGGTGATGTGTCATCAACTGGACTACCTCTTACAAAGACTGAGGAATTCTTGGTCTTGCTTAAGATAGTGCCTCATCTAAATTCCCACATGGAGGTGCTGGGTGTTTGGGCAGAGCTAAACCGGCCCCAGAGATTTTCAACTGCACATACCCCAGTTATGTACAGTGGATATAAAAAGTGTACACACCCCTGTTAAAATGCCATGTTTTTGTGATATAAAAAAATGAGACCACAATAAATCATTTCAAAACTTTTCTCACCTTTAATGTGACCTATAACCTCTACAATTCAATTGAAAAACAAACAAATCTTTTAAGGTAAAAAAATATAAAAAATAAAAAATGTACAATAAGCTGGTTGCATAAGTGCACCTTTTGATTTAATTGCAGCATTGTCTTATTGGGTAGGGGTCTATCAGCATGGCACATCTTGACTTGGCAATATCTGCCCACTCTTCCTTGCAAAAGCACTCCAAATCTGTCTGATTGTGAGGGCATCTCTCGTGCACATCCCTCTTCCGGTCACCCCACAGATTTTCTATTGGCTTTAGGTCTGGGCTCTGGCTGGGCCATTCCAAAACTTTAATTTTCTTCTAGTGAAGCCATTCTTTTGTTGATTTGGATGGATGCTTGGGGTCATTCTTGTGTTGAAAGGTGAAATTCCTCTTCATCTTCAGCTTTCTAGCAGATGCTTGAAGGTTTTTGGCCAAAAGCGACTTTTATTTGGAACTGTTCATAATTCCCACCACCTTGACTAAAGTCCCAATTCCAGCTGAAGAAAAGCAACCCCAAAGCATGATACTACCACTACCATCCTTCATTGTGGGGATGGTGTTCTTTTGGTGATGCGAAGTGTTGTTTTTGTGCCAAACATACCTTTTGGAATTGTGGCCAAAAGGTTCAACCTTGGTCTCATCAGACCATAACACATTTTCCCACATGCTTTTAGGAGACCTGATGTATTGTTTTGCAAATTTTAGCTTGGCCTGGATGTTTTTCTCTGCAAGAAAAGGCTTCTGTCTTGCAACCCTACCCCATAGTCCAGACATACAGAGAATATGGGAGATTGTTGTCACATGTAGTACACAACTGGTACTTGCCAGAAATTCCTGCAGCTCCTTCAGTGTTGCTGTAGTTCCCTTGGCAGTCTCCCTGACCAGTTTTCATCTTGTGTTTTCATCAATTTTGGTGGGAAGTCCAGTTCTTTGCAACGTCACTGCTGTACCATATTTTCTCCACTTTTTGATGACTGTCTTCACTGTGTTCCATCATATATCCAATGCTCTTGAAATTTTTATGTACCCTTCTCCTAACTGATATCTTTCAACAATGAGATCCCTTTGATGCTTTGTAAGCTCTCTGCGAACCATGGTTTTTGCTGTAGCAGGCAACTGAGTAAATGTCAGGAAAATTCTACTAGGACAGCTGAACTTTATTTAGGGTTAATCAGAGTCTCTTTAATTGATGGCAGGTGTGCACCCAAGAAGACTGAATGTTGCAATTAAATCAAAAGGTGCTTGAACATAGTATTAGTTTAAGGGTGTACATACTTATGCAACCAGCGTATCGTATGTTTTTTATTTTTTATATTTATTCCCTAACACATTTGTTTTTTAATTTAATTGTATAGGTTATAGGTCAGATTAAAGGTGGGAAAAGTTTTGAAATGATTTATTGTGGTCTCATTTTTTTTTAAATCACAAACACCTGTGTAAACTTTTTACATCCACTGTAGTTCTTGATCATTATATCATTACCTGAAAGTCCTCCTTGTAGTCAGTCTAAAGATTATTAAAGCTGTCCAACTTATGGTATAGTTACATCAGGGATCCAACAAATACAACCATCTGGACAAGGTATGAGCCTAGTATTATTTTTTCTTATGTTTATGGTTGTACAGGTATCCATTGCATGTGTAGTTGTGGTGCTAGGAAATACTTAAACTGAGTATTTTTTGCTTTGGTATATTCACAAGTGATTCTTTGTCCAGTATGGGCACTGTGGAACTGTCCCTATCTGATGTTGAGAGATCTCTAGCCTCTAATAATGGTGGTAGGAATTAGCTGGCATGGTCAAGGGCTGTAGGGTATTTGACAGAGGGAGTGTGACCACTGTATCACATATACAAACCATGGACACAGTCTCTGTGCCTGCATATACCTAGAATACAGAAACATCTGAGAGAGAGGACAGGTTGATGGGTGCAGTCTATCAGCCAAGAGTGCTGGTGCCCAGTAGACAGATTTCTGAATCTTCCCTTATGACTCATAGACAAGAAGGTCCACACAGGGGTGGTTGGTAATGGTGCTTGTCAAAGATATGGTTACTGCCCTCACCTTGAGGGTGAAGTGTCAGTGGCTGCAACCCAATGCATGTACAGGACCATTGTGGAGTCATTGGCTAGTTCCACAACAGCCATGGCAGAGATAGTGAGGTTGATCCAGGCTATGCATACTGACCTGAAGGAATGCATATCTCACATTGGACTGCGCAATGTCTTCGCTTGATCATCTGGAGGGGGGAACATCCTCACAGCTGGTCATCTGCTACATCTTCAGATGTTAGGCAGCATGATCATGGATGAGCAAGATCCCATTCCCACAGTGCTAGCACTTCCACAGGAGCATCAGTTGTGGCCTTGTCTACACCCAGGAGAGGGCATCCTCGTGGTCATGGCTGTCATCATGCTAGCACATCTCCTAGCCAAGGTTATGGTACAGCCAGTGCAACTCATGGCATTGCCAACTCTTCTGGCTGGGAAATGCTTGGGAAGCTGAACCATGTGGTATGAATGTCCTAAAACTGTCTGGCAGGCTAAGCTACAGTGATGCATCAAGTGCTGAGGCTATGCCCCTGCACAGAGAGACAGAAATGAACAAAACACGCACACACACACACACACACACACACACACACACACACACACACACACACACACACACACACACACAAACACAAACACACACACACACACACACACACACACACACACACACACACACACAAACACACACATGCGCATGCACCCTCCCTCCAATTCCCACTGCACATCCTAGATATATGTTGACCCTAGCCCTCAATTGCCGTTAACCCACCATACCCATTTTGACACTTCACATTAAAGGGTTTCATTTGCTACACCTCAGCACTAAATTCTTCCCTGTGAAAAATGTGCAGTCCTGTACTCCTTTAGCAACCAGTGCAACTGCCCTTTGTATGTTTATAAATTGGGTTGCCTATGTCTGAACATTGTTGCCCGCCTAAGCATCAGTAAGCACAGCCTTTTGTAATTGCATGAATCATTTTTGCTCTAGTGTCTGCTTAACTCTAGTATAGTTATGTTGTGAAGCTGTGTACAAGCTGCTATTTCTTTTCTAGTGCCACAGCATACTGTGCCTCCTGCATTTGGCATGGTCATACTCTGCTGCTCATTTCCCCATCTCCTCTTTCTCCACTTTTGCTGACTGCTGTGATAACAACTCTGGCCCTGCAAGAGATTACCCTGCTGTAACTGCTTTCTAAGTATAACATTGTCTCACACTTCAAACACAATAAGTATTTGGCACATGTGATGGTGATCATACTTCTGGGCACCACAGGATGAGGTCAGATGGTGAAAGCATACTTTCAACAGCCCAAACACATGCTTTGTAATGTTTCTGGCTTGGAATAGTGCATGGTTGTGCTCTTGGTCAGTTTAATAGTGTAGTTCTTAAGGATGTCGTGGGCCACGATTCTGTGGCATATCTAACATCACAAGCAAGATGCCCCCTTGGGAAGCCACCATTGGTACAAGTCACACATGTGCAACATGTGGGATGGGTTGAAACTGCCTGGGTGGCCTGCACTCATATTTTAGATTATACCCTGTGCATTATAGACCACCTGGGAATTGATGGAATGAAACCCTTTGTTGTCCCTGTACCTCCTTCCAGCTCACTAGAGAGGGCCTTTATTTTAGTGTGGGTACACTCTAGAGCTCTCAGTACCTCACAGAAATTGGCTATATCACAGAATTGTCGTATGGTGTTGCCTCTCTTCTGCATGATGCTGAAGCATAGCATCAAGAAACTGATGAAATATTCTGGAGGCAGATGCTAAGATACCCCCACTTTGCCCCCAATCAGTCACTGAAAGGCCTCTGTATCTAATATACATGAAGCCACACATACCTTAGTATCCAATTGTGTTGTCATTTCACAACTCCCATGGGCGGAGATGTGGCTAACACATTTCCAAGATTTGCTGCATATTGTCCTTGTCTAATATGTTGGTGTCAAAGAAGGCATGAAATGTTAAGTATGCTTGGATTACTCAGTGCCTCTAGAGTCAGTGTTACTTAGCATCAGACAAAGCAGCTGGACTGAGAACCTCCTGCAGATACACATTTACTATGGCTGCAACCCCAAGCATTTTTTCACAATGTACTCTGGCTGAACACTGGCAAATGGTCAAATTCAAATCTAAAGTGAGCACAGCACTGTTAGGCATTCTGAGACACTCTACCATCGTTTTGCCTCATTATCATATGCAGCACTGCATATAAATCAATAGCATACAACATGGCTGCCCACATTATTTGGCCTTGCCACATCATGTTATCTGGGTTTTCTTTATCACTCATTTAGCTGCTAGTTGTGTTAATTTGCTTAGCGCAAAGTTTCCTGAGTCCAATACATAATTACCAGCCTTCCTTACTCTGTAAAGAAATGCATTCTCTAGCTAGAGCATGACCACAGATATCCTACTCAAATTATACTTTATATGTACATAAGACTATATCATGGTATTGTCCTTTTGTCTGATCATTTTCAGACCATGTAATTTGCTATATAAATAAGTTTTAGCATGTTACTGTGCATTTGTCTCTCGCCTCTTCCTAAATGCCATTATTCATATAATATAAACATACTACCTAAAATCCCCTATATAATTTCAGTATGACTGCTACTTAATGCTGCATGCATGTATTTATTGAATGTTTCCTTGTTTTTATTAAAAAAAAAAAAATACTTACTAAATGTTAAGAGCATGTATTAAATGTTTTCTTTAATGTAAGATTACATGATCCTGAAATTAGTATATACAAGTTAGGAAAATGTTGCCGGTTCAGCTCGCCATGAAATGCGAGCTGTGGAACCCCCCCCCACACACACACACACTCACACACCTCCAAGTACTTGTTACAACACTATAATGACCTCTGTTTCAATGAGCTACTTATTTGATGAGTTTGTTCTGATGAGCTCTGATTTTGCAGTTTGTTCACTGACTTTTTTTTATAGTGGAATTAGTTCCTATTGTTCTTTTCTCACAATTATGACACAATGACAGATAAGTAAAATAGTTCCATTTCTGATGTGTGCTGTATTAATCGGCAGTGTCTGCATCTCTTGAAGCAGAATCCTGTTTGACTTTATTTACAATCAATGCAAGCAAGATGTAATAACCAGTACTGAACTTTAATCCTTGGAAATCTAACTGCAAATTAATCCAGACACTTTATCAGTTAACTTTTTTGTGTGAACTGTTTCTTTATTCCTACACTGTGGCCTTCTGACATGCCATGCAATAGTTATTTAGCAATATCTTTAAACGGCTGTTGCAGATTATCAAATACATCTTTTCCAAATATTGTTAACTTGTTTATTTGAGCTAAGTGTTATGCAAGAGTCTGTCCAAATATGATCTTTTCGTTTCATCTAAATTCAGCACAGCTGCAGCAGTTTTACCATCCTGTATTGTTTATTGACTTTATTTTTAAGACAGGAATGTTAAGTAAACTATTCAGATGACTATTAAAATTTTCACAGGTCCTTGTGCACACTGATATATAGGATACATATCAGTGCAGTGAGTGACAAAAATATTGTACACACTAATGTCAGAAGCCATAAGTTAGAGACCCAGAAAAAACACATCTGCAAGGGGGGCAAGCCACCTGCAACATTGCCACTCTAAATGTACTAACATTGAGGGTTCCCAGCTTCAAGGCACCAAAATAAATCCAATGTCATTGAGTTTCAGCAACCCCCTGAGTTAGTATACTATATGTTTGTGAGGAAGATACTATTTAACCAGGAGAATTGTAATTGGTTAGATTGTGACTAAAAAAGGATTGATAAATAGTCTAACTGATAATCAAAGGCACGTGCACTTCCATCAACAAATAACCAAATCAAGTCAAAATGTACAAATGGGAGAGCAGGACAACCAATCACCATATGTATAAGGAGTCTCTTGAAATATTGCCCACTTCACGTGACTTTTTTATAGTGGTGTCAACTGCTACTGTTATTTCTCACAGTTGTGATACGACGGATAAGTAGTTCTATTCTTGATACGTGTTGTATTAAACTACAGTTTCTGCACCTCCTGAGGCAAAATTGTGTTTGACTATTTTACAATGAATGTAAGCAAGATATGATGATTAGTACTGAACTTTAATCCTTGGAAATCTGAATGAAAATGAAACCAGACACTTTATCAGAGTTAACTTTGTTTGTGTGAAATGTTTCTTTATTCCCGCACTATGGCCTTTTCACATGTCATGGAACAGTTGTGTAGTTTAGCTACTTACAAAAGTAGTGCACAATAAATATTTTAAATGACTCCTTATACATGGTTATGTGTCCCACTCTAAATTGTACCCATTTACTTGACCAAATAGTTAAGTAAATAAGTAAAGGTACAATTTTTCTTTCCTCAGCTTATCTCATCCCACCAGACAGTATGAAAATTGCTTCTGTTCACCTCTGACAGACAGCAGCTTTCTTCACTGTGGTGGTGGTTGTTTGCACAAGATGCACACTGTATCTGTCAGAGGTAGAAATTGACAAGATATTTTATTATTTGCTTATCGGGAAAGTCTGACTTGGAATAAAGCCAATTTTCAGCAGAGGCCCGGGGAGAAACACTCCAGACACATGTCTTTGTAATGTGGGAGGAAGCCGGAGCACCCAAAGGGAACCCACACAAATGCAGGGAGGACACGTAGAATCCACACAGAAGGCACTCCAGCTGAGAATTGAACCGGAGAACCTCTTGCTGTGAGGTGACAATGCAACTGCTGCCCCACTGTGACATACAATATTACTTCATACAAACCTGCATTTGCTTCTTTTAAAGGAATTTTTTTTCAGATCTTCAAGTGAAAACAAAATCACTCTGTTTATAATAATCAGACAGTGGTTTGCAAATGCTGAAAGCCAAATCATACATTTCACCAACAATTTTTGGTATATTGGTCCTTGTTGGTGTTACTTGCCACCTAGAGCATACTCAATGCGATCGGATTTCAGTAACCACCACAAAAAAGTGGAGCTGTCATTCTGAGTCTGGTGAAATTTTTCACAGCAAGCTGTGTGCTTAAGTTTCAAGCTGCTGCTTTTATTTAACATTTAAAAAGAAAAGCAGTAGCATTCTATTGCTTATGGTCATCAGGTTTGGCTTTTCGCTTTGCTTTACAACTGTTAGGCTTCAGAATAAAGGATGGTAAGTAATGCAGAAATAACACCAGTGGAGACATGTGTGAATGGGCGGACCTTCGTTGAAGGTTGTGCGTCAGGCCTGGCAAGCCGGTACGTAAAAATCAACTGCCAATCATTAGCGGACCGGAGTTCCGCTGTGGCAACCCCTAACCGGGAAAAGCCGAAAGACACAAACAAACATGTATGCATTAACCTGCAGAGAATATAGTAAAATCATAATAATAATAATTATTCCGATAATGTGGTATAAAATTATTTGATATCTTTCTAGTTTATTAATACACCCATCCCATGTATCAGTAAATGATACAGTCTTCACATTTTATTCATAAGCAGAAAGTCAGCGGTCTGTTGATAAATTGAGTTATATACAGATTAAATAGTTTCATACTCTCTAAGACAAGACCACACAATATTCTTTATATGTAGTCAGAAATTGTATTTATTAAAACCGTTTGTGATATAAACAAAAGAATGTGTTAGCAAGAGCATAACCTGCATATTTGACAGAATGTTTTATTTAAATGGAAACGTATGCTGTTGTCTAGTATGGTAAACAATAAAATCCATTAGACAATTTTTCTGCTAAGCATGTGTAAAGCTCTTTTGTTGTTGCATTTGCAGCACTTCAAACTTGTTTGTACAAAACAAGCTGTCCTTTTCCAGTAACCTTGATTACAATGGAGAAATTAAAAAAAGGTTAAACAAAATTGATAGTAAAATTATGCTGAAAAACAAAGCCTAAATAAGATGAGGGAAGTGCTACAGTACTTAACCATTAAATATTCAGAATCACTGCTGACAATTTGTTCACTGTCTACATAGTTTATTTTCAAAACAAATGATCATGTCTCCATTACGTTTTGTCTGCAGGCTGTTCTGGAGCCTTGGATAACTGGTTGTCACCACTCTCCAGTAATACTCGCATACTGTTCTAATAACTTCCAAACACATTATTTACTTATCACTGGCCTCATACTTATGAAAGCATATAAACTTTCACACATGCCAGCAAATAAACTTAATTTGCTCATACTTTTTCATGTATTATGGTTAGATTTTTCAAAGCTGTTTTCCCTTCCCAACTCTCCACAGGAAGTATTTTCCATGCTTATATGAAGTTTCCTTTGCTTCTTCAGCCAGAAAACTTTCTTAGAGGTTTTGTTCCTGATCCAGTACCTTCTGAAGACAGATTTAAATATATGACCTTAGCTGCTCAGTGTGTCCTCTCCAAGACTTTCTGATCTTTTTTTCTGTACCTTAGGTTAGTTACTAGTCACTTCCATATATCTGTCTCTTGCGTAACTTCTTCAAAGCAGTCTATTTTTTTTAATTTGTATATACAGTATGTTAGCTTGCTTTTTACTATAGTCATGCTTCCCCCTTTGTACCCTATCCATCTGTTCCATAAATCCACCATAATGAAGACCAATCCTGAAGTGTGAATCTCAACAATGCATTACAACATGAGACCACAGCAACCTCTTAGCCCAGCCCACCAGACACATCCAATCATTCCTTTCCTTTCCCAATACTATCTGCCTGTCCTTCTCCAACTGATCCATTTTAGATCTACATAACCAAATATGCATGGAAGCAAAAAAAAAAAAAAAACAATGAAACATCCTGCCAAACTACTAACCAAAACAACTCTGACACCCTAAGAGCTCCATAATGTATCCATACAGTGAACGTCACACATAAAATATAGTCCAGTGAATCTCCATTTACCAACAATAATCCCCACAGCAAAACCTTCAAAACTTGTCTTGTCAATGGCCATCATCTGTCAGTCTTCACACTATCAACCCTACCCCAATCCTTCAACATATGACCACAGTCCAAGATTTAGTAAAATCACATAACCCTGCCACCCGCGCAACTGTACTAATCACAGCTAAGACCACCTTGACCAAATGAACTGCCTTACCTTGTTCCCAGGACTGAACCAAATATTTCAACAACAATCCTTCCCACCACACTCCTTCCTCCTCAGGTAGCTGCAACACAAAATTTAACAAAATCTTGCAATGCCCTACCATACACGTTCCCTTTAAAAAGCTGCCCAGAATTCCTGTACCAAGCATCTGCTCATTCCAAGCCAACCTGACACACCTCATCTGGCAACCCCAGTGGCTCGTACCATTGCCATATTGTCTGAATGAAAATTAACCCTTTTCCCCTGCAACTTCTGCTAGACCTTTGACGTCAGCCAAATTAGAACTAATTCCACATAGTCAACTTTGCTCCTCCAATCATCCTTCCATCCTGCTGGCCAGCAAGCCACAAACCATCTCCCCAAAATGTGCCCCCATCCCAATACTTCCTGCTTCATCTGTAAACAATTGTAAATCCACTTGGATAACCCAATCTGCCTGCCAAAAAGCCATACCATTAAACTGCTCCAACAAAAGACAACCACAATGCTAAATCAGCATGCACCAACTTATTAACCCTCACCAGTGATATTTGCTTTTTCTCAAAAAGGCCATGAACCCACAAAAGGAATGACCTGGGTGAACTGCCCAACATGCAAACTTCAAGAGCTCGAAGAACTCCAAGACATTCTTAATCCACACCTTATACATGGATTCCCCCCAAATCTTTTCTTTCAAATGGGTTACCTTCGCATCTGGTAATAAAAAACAAACAGTGCCCTGTGTCCACTTGCAGTCCCAGAAATCAATGCCTTGCTTGAGCCTTCTAACTTTCACCTAGCCAACGGAACACCCAATTCATCACACATCCCCAAAAACACCCGCATACCTTCCAATCCTCCATCAAACTCTTCACCTACTGTTAACAAGTCATCCAGATAATGTACCACTTCCTAGATGCCCACCCACTCCTGCCAAATACAATGGAAAGCAGTGCTAAACCTCTCAGAGTAGCACAAGCCACTGAGCATCCCATCAGCATAGCCTTGTCAAAGTAAAACCTAACAACCCTGCCAACAATGGCCGCTCTTCCTGTCAGACTGGTAATAAATGAAAAACAGATTCAATATCTACCTTCACCAACCATGAACCAACCCTCCGTACTCCAATAATGGTCCACAGCTGCTAGGGGAGGATGTTAAAAAAAAATAAAAACTGCACAAAAGTTGGCAATATATACTATGACATGTATTACTTTGCACCCAGTATGATGATTTTCCAGGGAATGCCTTAATGAATCTTTACAGTCCAGACATTTTGAGGGCAAGAGTCAAACACATGAGAGCAGTCATCCCAACCTCCCCATAGCAGTTAACATCTCACAGCACTTACCTGGCACTCTGCTGTTACCTGCAAGTACCTTGCAACCCAAGATCATGCAAGCCATATGCATTTCCCAAAGAATAAATAGTACACGTGCCCAATCCACCCACGAAAGCACCCAAAAAACCCAGGAAAAGACAAAAAACTAAACCACAACATTTATAATATAAGGCTAGTCGCCCCATCAAGTAGGTTATGCTTCTACTGCACACAAGCAGATTCTCTGATTTTCCCATCAAACTCCACGAAACTGCTTCCAACCACATCCGATAGAGCACAAACACCTCCCCACATGAAAAGGCCAACTAACCACCAGCCAACATGGGCATCCCATCACTCACCTGCAGTACCCAAACCAACAATGATTGCAATGAGTTGAGCCCCAGTTAACAGTTTGCTTTGGTGTGTTTTTCCTGAAAGAACTGTAACCTCTGAAACTCAATGTATCTCATTATTTAGTGACTTCTACCTTCAGTGATTTGCCAGATAACAACCACTTTTATGAGGTACAGACTGAATTAAGAGCTAAAATCTGGACATGCCGCAAAAACCAAGACAGTTGAGAGCATACATCTTGACGTTTTACAGTGAGAAATCTGAACAAGACAACAAATAATGGAGGGACAAAGACCCCAAAATAGGGATAATTTTAAAATTTGGTATATCTAAAACTTTTGGCATTAGTAAACAAAATCACTTAACTGTATGTAAGCAAATCCACACACCATATGTAAGGTTGACATTCCCAGCATGAACATTTTTTAGTACTTGAACAAGCAGCCTTCAATAACAGACATATGTATCATTATACGTTGTCAATAAATGAGGATTTGCCAAGGCAAACTTCAACCCAAGTGAGATTTTTATTTTGACAAAAATATGTACCTTTGCACTTGTAGATATATGGTTTGTCCTATGCATTTCCATAAAAATGTCCCACTCTGAGCATCTGAAAATATTGCAGCCATGGGCATGTCCTGATGTGAGGACAGAAACATATCCATCTTGGACATAGCAGCATAGGGTCCCTGCCTGGTGGCACCTTCCATAATCATCAAGGGTAAAGCCTAAAAGTACCAATTAACACCTATAACAATGGATGTTTTCTGAAAAATAGTTTCCAGAAATGGGAAGTTTATAACTTCCAAGCCTGACACTGTACTTTGGCACAGGCACCGCACATTTTGCATGCAACAACTTAAGTGAAACAGACTGAGTATAAAATCAGAAGCAGGTAATTTTTTTTTCATTACACAATGAGTCTATGAGGTTGATAAAACAGCCCACTAGCAAACACGGATTTACTTGGAATGAAAGTCTACTCCTGAAAATGTGCAAAACTATCAATATCATTTCCTCAACACAAGTTCATTAAGAGACTGCACACAACAGGTTCAAAATATTCTATTCCTTTAATTCTTGCTTCCCACTTGTAACCTCTATTAGCAGACCACATTCTCTGCCAGGAAGTTTTCAATCTAACTCCAGAGTCTAAATGGCCTTTTTAGCAGAGCAATATAAATCAAACAGCATAATTAATGTTCTTTGTCTATGCTTGGTTCAGTAACCAGGAATACATGTCTGTGATACCCCAGTGTCTCCCTAAGATCCATGCAACTTGTTCCACTGTTACACCTTCCCACAGCTCTGTGAAAATCACTATAAACCTCATGTCTCCTCAGACTGCCAAAGTACTTCTTACCTAGCATCAGCACCCAACCCAAACCACATTCACACCCTCCTTTGCCAGTTGACTCAAATACTGGTCAGTCTGCTCACTCCGGAACTGAGATTTCCTTTCCTGTTTGGTCTATGTTGTTCCTATGCATGGCCCCATAGCCAACATCCCAAAACATGTCTCCAGGTACAGGCATCAGATGTACTTCACTTAGTACATGGCTCTGAAGAGGAACTCATTCAGTCCCAAAAC
Source organism: Protopterus annectens (assembly GCF_019279795.1). Taxonomy (NCBI): domain Eukaryota; kingdom Metazoa; phylum Chordata; order Ceratodontiformes; family Protopteridae; genus Protopterus; species Protopterus annectens. The sequence continues at coordinate 383,621,062 of NC_056739.1, forward strand.
ATGACTCCAGGCACAGGCATCAGATGTACTTCACTTAGTACATGGCTCTGAAGAGGAACTCATTCAGTCCCAAAACATGACTCCAGGCACAGGCATCAGATGTACTTCACTTGGTACATGTCTCTGAAGAGGAACTCATTCAGTCCCAAAACATGACTCCAGGCACATGTATCAGATGTACTTCACTTGGTACATGGCTCTGAAGAGGAACTCATTCAGTCCCAAAACATGACTCCAGGCACATGTATCAGATGTACTTCACTTGGTACATGGCTCTGAAGAGGAACTCATTCAGTCCCAAAACATGACTCCAGGCACATGTATCAGATGTACTTCACTTGGTACATGGCTCTGAAGAGGAACTCATTCAGTCCCAAAACATGACTCCAGGCACATGTATCAGATGTACTTCACTTGGTACATGGCTCTGAAGAGGAACTCATTCAGTCCCAAAACATGACTCCAGGCACAGGCATCAGATGTACTTCACTTGGTACATGGCTCTGAAGAGGAACTCATTCAGTCCCAAAACATGACTCCAGGCACAGGCATCAGATGTACTTCACTTGGTACATGGCTCTGAAGAGGAACTCATTCAGTCCCAAAACATGACTCCAGGCACAGGCATCAGATGTACTTCACTTGGTACATGGCTCTGAGGAGGAACTCATTCAGTCCCAAAACATGACTCCAGGCACAGGCATCAGATGTACTTCACTTGGTACATGGCTCTGAAGAGGAACTCATTCAGTCCCAAAACATGACTCCAGGCACAGGCATCAGATGTACTTCACTTGGTACATGGCTCTGAAGAGGAACTCATTCAGTCCCAAAACATGACTCCAGGCACAGGCATCAGATGTACTTCACTTGGTACATGGCTCTGAAGAGGAACTCATTCAGTCCCAAAACATGACTCCAGGCACAGGCATCAGATGTACTTCACTTGGTACATGTCTCTGAAGAGGAACTCATTCAGGCATTTCCAAGTCCTAATCAAGAACAGATTATGCTTCTGCTCATGAACCCCTCCTGAAGTAAACATCTAACCATACACACCAGCCATCCAAATGGCACAAATCTGTCCTGATTCAAAACTGTGGTGTCAATCACTGTGAAGAATCTGGCAGTAAACTGGAGCACCTCGCCTGCCAACACTCCACCCATGGGGAACACCACCCCAGGATACCACTGTTCCACCCTCCCAAAGTCACACTCCTGAGCCATTATACTACCCACCGACACTTGCAAAATAAATGAAAACCATTCATACAAAGTGTGATGACAGCCTCTACAGCCAAGTGCCAATACCAACACAAGGTGGTAAAAGAAGAGCTCTTCCTCCCGTACTATTTACTTGAAATAACTTTCTACCCCCCCCCTCCCAAGTGACCAGTCATTTGAAAAATTGTAAAAAGTATTTAAACAGAGTGCAGCTCGTGGGGATTTTTTTCTTCATGTTCTAGCATTCTATTGCATAATTTTAAAATATTGCTCTTATAGACTTAGAAACTTAATTGAATAATGGGTTTGCATTAGCATGAATTTTCTGAAGGGTATGAACAGACCAACAGAAGAGGCAACTGGACAATTAAGAGGTATGGTTGAAAAGTATGTACGTGAGCTGCCTGTCAATTCCCAGTTAAGTGGCTTGAACCGCACTGCACATGCGCAGCAATTAACCATTCCTTGTGGTGGTTTCTCAGCCCAAAAACAGCCTGGGAAACTGCTGCCCTTACAAATTGTACCCATCAGTGAAAAAGAAAAACTCTCCATCCACAAAAAAAGCATCCAAGAAGCCATGCAGTGCTAATGATTACCCAATGCCCCACCACCAACAACAACAGCAGTAAATCATACAGTTTAGCTGCCCAACCACCAGTACTCACACTACCTAAACCCTTGGCCTTGAGAACACACACCACCACCACTTTCAATGCAGACCATGTGACACCAAAGACGAAGGCCCAAACAAAATGAAAACATAGCCAAACAAATGTAAAATATTTCAATGAAAGTAAATGTCATTCAAAAAGTGCAAGCAGCAATGTGTTCAGAAGTATTTTCTACAGTGATAGAAGGTCTACTCTGTTCATAATTTTTACGTCAATACTGTAATATACTACAATGCAGAAAAATACAGAATAATATTTTCTTTTAAATTTTCATAAAAAACTTTTCAAATCGTGGGAACTACACAGTTTTGATGAGTAGTGTCAATGCCACTTTTATTCAAGAGAATAAAGCTTTAATATAGTTCATAGTGAAGTGCTAGGCTAGCTGCCCTTGTGGGCCATTTTAAGGCTAGCCAATTTCCTTTGTAAAGGTAAGAATCAAATCTTGCGCCTTGTGTCTGTGACATCTTAGCCATTATACCAACCCCCTACCCTGGTAAGGAATTCCTTTCTGATTGCTTGTTGTTTAAAAGGTTTACAAAAACATGACAAAGTGGGGCTGCTTGTTCAATTAACAGTATAAATGTTGCTATCTCACAAGTTATCAGGGATAGTTTTCCTGCAATCATCATAGATTTTACCAAATGTTATGCTATGGTTTGTCAGTTGTTTTTGAAATATTGATGTCCATTTGGAAGCATTGTATACCTTCATGACTACTGGCAAGCAGCTAAGAATATCTCCAGTTCAGTTTGCTAATATTTCATTTCATACCATACCGCTCAACTACATGTAGCTCATTCAGTTATAAAATATGGGAAAATATGAACAAGTGAAATCAGAGGTTAATCTCTTGATCTAAACATCCTGGATTAACAAACTACATCATTTTATTTCTTTCACTTTTGCCCTTTCATCTGCTGCATATCATTAATTGATAGTTAATTAAGGAATCCAACTCCAAAAATGCACCTATGGATATTAAAAGGAAATCTGCTTCAGAGAGTGCTTTACAGGTGTGAATAAATTATAATTCATTAATTTCCCAAGAGACTTGTGTTTGGAGAAGAAGGAAGATGGCAAAATAGTGCCATCCGTGGCTTACCTGGTATCATGCTTTTCTTTAATGCTGGGAAGATGAGAAGGCTTCAGGTGCTACCTGTGCACCAGGTGCTTGGATTTATATTCCATTACTGACATTGCACTACAAAAAAGGAGGGGTAGGGCTCTAAAATTCTGATCTGGCAGTCGTCTGATGGATGAGAATCTGAGTTCCCATTTGTACAAGATGGTAAAAGATCAGGTACATTTTAGCAGCCCCATAGCACTTGACACGAAAAAAAGATTTAAGAGTATATTTTTTTTATCAAAATTCAACACACAATAAAAAGCATGACATTTATTGAAATAAATATGAAGACATTTAAATTCACAGTTACTTCCAATCAGCTAATTTAGCTAGCAGGAGTTGAAGCCTATCCTGGCAAACATGGGGCTCAGGACATGAAGCAGCTCATGACAGAGCACACTCTCACACTCTGTCACTCATGTGCAGGCACACAAACACATATACGCACACACTCGGTGAATGTACGCACAGCTGGGGACAATGAAGCACAGCCACACAATCTGCCAGCATGACTTTGAAATGTGCGAGCAAACAGAAGATCCAAGCAGAAACCTATGCAGACTCCCCAAAACAGGAACCCCTGCTGAGAAATGAATTGAAGGCCCAAGCACTGTAAGGTACCATGGTTAGTGATTGTCACTATGCTGCCTAAATGCAATAATTAATGACAGACGCTGGCACATTACTGCAGTTATTTGAGATCCATTAGGCATAAAAACTCTTTCTCTAATTATAAGATATCTTTGTATGTTACGGTTATATTCTGTAAACATGCACATCTTTCTTGACAAAAATGAATTTGATTAAAAAGAGAAAATTACCACTCATGTTTTTTTTCTCAGTAATTTGTCATGTTTTATTTATACATATAAATATTAGTTCATTAGATAATGCATTACTTATTCTGAATGCCCCATTAACCTTCCATAAAGTCACCCAAGGTTTTTCAGCACAAGCAAAACTGAGAAAAAAATCTCAAAAAATTAAATATTCAAAATCAACAATATTTAGGACAAAGTCCCTCAGATTTAAGTAACCTTTACCTGTAGCTTGTCATGAGAAGTCCAAGTTTAAGATCTAGACTTAGTCTCGTATTAACTGGCTATAGACTAAAATTCCAATCTTGGGCAGCGAACATGTTCTCTTAGCACTAGCCTACATTCTGCTTCCTCCAACATTAAACATTCCAAAAAATAATTGAAGACACATCCTCATTATTTTAGGTGGTGATAACTTTATGGGGCCTGTACAGAATGGGGTCTTATTTGACTCACCACATTTTCATTCCTGCGAATCGTACTTGGTCAACTCCACTTCAGATAAAGACCATTCCTCCAAAAGCACAGACTACCGAAAATTTTTCTCTGGGAAACAAACCACTTGGCTACTAGGGAAAAAACCTCAATGGAAGGAAACTAAACGCACTCAAGTGGGGGGCTTCACCCCCCCACACACCCCCTAACTAAATATACCAACTCCGAGATCACACTACACTGGGGAAAGGGCAAAGTTCATCCTGGTGGTCAAGTGGTTAATTTCCCAGGGAAAGATTTTTGGTTGTCTGTACTTTCGGAGGAATGGTCTTTCTCTGAAGTGGAGTTGGCCAGGTATGATTAGCAGAAGTGAAAATCCTTTGAGTCAAATGAGACCCACAGAATGATATCCCTGAATTCTTAGCTGACCATAAAGTTACTCCACTAGTACAATATTATACCTGACCAAACCTTCACAACTCCCACTACTCACTTCTAGACCACTCTTGTCAATACCAACAACCCTTCTGTTTCTCATCTTACATTACAACATCACATAAGTAACCACTGCGATATCAGTTTCCACCAACAGATCATTCCACTCAAAACCCACCCCATAATTATGCTCTTCAGACCTGAACAGCAAATCAGTATCAGACAATAATCGCACCTGTCCTCTCTCAACTGGTCAACTATCATGAATTCGCCAACACAGAAATACTGCAACACAAACCCTGACCAGTACTTTCTTAAATATCCAGGACACATGCTTCTCCATAATCCCACCCTAAGAATGCTTTACATATGAATTAAAACTACTTCTAAATCTACAACATGAAGCACTAGACAGCACTATAGTCAAAGAAATCTTGACAAGCAATCTATGTCGCATCATAAAGTTCATATCTTTGAAACTATACAAAGTTTCTCCTTAACAGATCCAGGTTATTCCAGCTAGAATTCAGTCATCTAACTGGTCAACATGATCCTACAGAAGGCCATCTTGCACTCCTCTCACACAGCTGCCTACTTCTTAATGAATTTAGTAACTTCCCCTCCCTTCCCAACAGCAATCTTCAGCACCGCCAGTACATTTCCCTTTCCCCTTCATATTTAAACCCTTTTATTTGAAAGCAATAAAAAAAGACACAACTTCTGCCAAAACCAAATTACACTCAATGACCCAGCAGGCACAGATAGCCTGACTCCTTAGTTTATATACCACAGCAGAGAGTTTCTTACCCCTACCCTACAAAACATAGAATATATGACCTATGTAAAAGATACTAGGTTTTAAGTTTGCTACAGTTAATCCCTTGCCAAAACAACCCAACTCGTCTGTCCTATTTCCAGCCTATCTCTGTTTTAGTCACCCTTGCAAAATAGTTGAAAAGTTATCTTCCTTCAGATTTCTCAATATAACAATCAATATAACTACCTCTCCCTCCAAGCAACTTGGATTCTAGGCAGACTGTGATACTAGGACTTGATTCCCACATGGGGTACAACATACCAAGAACAAACCAAGACTGTTCTATACACGCTATCTGATGAAATACATCAGAATATGGACATAGGTATATTAACAGGAGTAGTATTTATCAACATCACAAAAAAGCATTTGACCTTGTTGATCATAACACACTGATAATACCTATGTTTGACACAGGATTGAACCCTGACGTTACACTCTGGTGCAAAAATTCTCTCTCTCCAACAATAAGCTGTGTATTAAACTAGGATATTCAAGCACATCAGCAGTGCCTCTGTTAAAAGGAGTACCCTAAGGAGAGTAGTGAACTGTATTAAAAATGCAGAGGGCAAATAGTTATGCTACAGGAGACATATTTGGAAAGAACTGAGCGTGTGAGTTTAATAAAGGATTTCAAGATGGTTATTCATCAGGATATTTGAGACAAAGGAAAAGGGGAATATTTATATCAATTGTAAGAGGAGTTCCAATAAAGGTTAAAGCATTGCAGAGCAGGGGGAATCTCACAGAACAAGAAGAGGCACAAATGCAGACTGCTAAACTGAAAATAAGGGATTACCCTGATAATATGCATGAGTTTAGAAAGATTATTGTTAAGCAACTTTTTTGATAACTCCAGGGCAAAAAGCTTTTAGCAGAATGGCTTAGGCAACAGAAAGTGGAAAGTGCTGTTGCCAAGCTTAGGGAGCCTATAACAAGGAAAATAACCAGAGATCCTGTAAATGTATTGGCTATATTTCTGAAATTTGATGAAAATCTGTATAAAGCAGAGATATGCAAAAATTAATGAAAGTACAAATGGCATTTTTATGGAAGAATTAAATATGCTAAGGTAAGAGGTAGATGAGGATTAATTGCAAACAGTTAGGATAGGAGGAGATTTAAGAAAAATGGTCACGTATAACCCATCTATGGGAACATCTCCAGGAATAGATGAGATTCTATGGAAGTTTGAAAGCTAGGAGGTAAAGTGATTGAGATCTGGAAGGTTTTGTTTAACAGTATTTTAAGAAGAGGAGAAGCACCAACATCACAGAAGAAACTAGTGGTGGCTGCAATACCTAAAGATGGCAGAGACCCATCAGATACAGCTTCATATAGGCCCATTTTGACTCTAAACCATGATTTTAAAGTTTTGTCTGTAATGGCTAAAATATTGGCAAAGGTGATGCCAAAATCGATAGATATAGATCATTGTGGTTTTGTGTAAGGGAGGCAAACATTTGACAACATTAATAGAACAATGATGACCCAGAGGGAAGCAGAATGTATGAAAATATCACTTTTGTTTGGTGGGTCATGATTCAGAGAAAGCATTTGGCAGAGTAAGCTGAGATTTTATGAGCAGGGAAATGAAAGTATTTACATATCCTGATAAAATTAGAAGGTTGATTAACAGGATGTATGAAGAAGGATCAGCGGTGAAAATTAAAGTGAGTGGTTCCTCTCTGAGAAGTTCTGTTTTAACAGAGGAACCAGCCAAAGGTGTCCTCTTTCCCCTTTGTTAATTTGTGTTATTTTCTTTGCCAATGGTTCTACATATAACAGATTCTGACAATCAAGGATATAATTGGTATAGTAATAAGAAAAGTTGTCTTTATTTGCAGATGATGATAAAACCAGAAAAGGACATTTTAGTGTTGTGGAACATTCTGCGACAGTTTCATGTCTTTTTGGGATTATAAAATTAATGAGGATAAGACAAAGGCAATAGCTGTTAACCATGTACCCACAAAAGAATTGGTTCCGCAATACCAGTATTTGTGAGGACGTGATAAAATTAAGTACTTAGGAGTATGGATTAAAAAGGATTCTTTTACTGCAGCTAAGGAGGATTCTTTTATTGCAGCTAAGAATATGTAGGAAGAGGCTAAAAGGATCATAAAAATTGAGAAAATGTAAACTCTATTTTATGGTATGGATCACAAAATATGGTCAATGAAAATGTTTTTAGTTCACTCAGTTTTATTCCCAGGTCAGGCATATTTTTATCAACCAGAGGAGAAGCTGTGGATAGCAATTAATAAAGAGATGAAGGATTTTATCTGGGAGGGGAAGAGTGCAAGAGTTAAGTGGGATAAATTGATGCTTCCACTAGAACATGGTGGTTGGGATTACCTAATTTGAAGGGGTACTTCAGAGCTACACAATTAAGGATACTATACATAGCACAAGCAGAAAGATTTAATTCAAAGTGGAAAGGGATGATGATGAAATGGGGAAGCTCAAGAAGCAATGAAACACTGGGATTTTGAATGCAGATCTTTATGGAAAATAACCATACAGAATATTATATTCATAAAGTAGCAAAAAGTATACTAAGTACTAAGCCAACATGGGAATTGGGAAAGGACAGTCTGCTGATAAGGTTGACTGTAATAAGGGGGTGCAGAGAATAGGCAAGAGGTGGCTGGAATTTACTAGAGAAAACTGGCAATTGGGAGCAAATAATTAGAGACAGAATGGTAATAGAATGAGAAGACACCAAGAATTAATTGGGATTGCAGGCTAAAGACTGCCTTCCTTATCAAGAATTGATAACAGAATATAGGCAAAGAGAAAGAAATAGGGGGATCCTAAGCAAAAGACCAGCACTAGTACAGTTTTTAGTAGAATCTAGAACTGCAGTTGCTGCTAAAATAGGGATAATTAGTATGGTATATAAAATATTGCACAATAACTATAGGGATCAATCAGAGGAGGTTAAAACGATTGGAAAGAAAGATTGGATATGTAATTCACAAAGAAACAATGGGAGGATATATGTATGGCTCCCAAATATGCAACAAAGTCTAGAAGATTTAGGATCTTTGCTTGGAAGTGTTTGCATAGATATTTTTTTACCTCAAGCAGACTGCAAATAATTCTTCCTCAAGTTGACTGCAAATGTTGTAGGTGTGATAGGATAGAAAGAGGTAACTAGGAACATATTTTCTGGGAGTGCAATGAGTTGGCAGACTTGGCGTAAGAGCAAATTTGTGTAACTAAGGAAATTATTTTTTGAGCTGTGATACAGAGTCAGAATTGACTAGACATAGTAAGGCCTTGGCAAGTTTAATTCTAGTTGCTGCAAAAAAAAGCAATTACTAGAAAATGGAAATCAAAGTCTAAACCAACTGTACTAGAAGTATTGAATTTCGTAACAGAGATAAAAGAATGGGAAGTGGGATCTTTAGAAAAGGGTAGGAGCAAATTACATAAAAATGGGAATTGTGAGAACAGTACATGCAGAATATTTTGTAGGAGGAAGGCAGGAGTTGAATGAGCTATGTAATGTTTTACAATGACTGTAGAGATTATAAGTGATGTGTATTGTTTTCAACTGAAAATATGTCAACAGTACATTAATAAATGTATGATTGCCTATGTTATATGTGATAAGTCAATAAATATGTTTCTTGTTTAGAAAAGGGCATTATTTTATAATAATCACTCTCTCCCCTCTCCACAGGAAGATCTGCAGTCAGCATTTCCCTTATTAATAGTATGGAGAGACATTAAAAAGACTATTCCTCAACTCATCAAAAACAAAACTCATGCTCTTTGTCGTCATCCAAAAACAAATTAAAACCACCACCACTATCCAGACTAATGACACTAGCAGCCTTCCACTTGAAAACATATTCCAGTTGAAATACTAGGTGTTTTGCTTGATGCTTTGCTCACCTTTCATTACCTCCTGGAAGAAAAAACAAAATTAGCTACATATTGTGGATAAGAAAGCTCTCTTGCTACCTTACATACTTTGCAGTCATACTCAAAGAAATCTCACTTACCCCAATGGAATATAGCTACCACTAATGGCTAAATCCTACAAAAGAAACACCAAAACTGTCCAATGTATCTGTAGTAAAATATGCAGCTTTATTACACTCTTCCCAAGAAATATACACCACTGCTTACAAATGGTTATCATTCGGAGAGCTAAACTGTTGTTAGCCTCCCAACTGTTAAACTTCTCAATGCTAAGACAATCTCTACCCTAGAAGCAAAACTCATTCTAAAAATACTATCCTGTAGCCTAAGATATCAGTCTCAGTTTGGGGCCCTACTGTACATACCTAATAGCACACTTCATTGCACTAACTATAGCTTCCTCTTCCTTGGACCCAATTTGTGGGAGTCCCTTTCTGCTCATCTAAAAGAAATCACTTCCCCAGTTTCTGCACTTAACTCAAAAAAAATAATCATGCAGCTATGAAGGCAAAATTCCATTTTGTACAAACAGGTCACATAACCCAGCTTCCTTCTCTTCCTTACTTTTTTTATCTAATCCCATTGTAAATGTTTTTTTCTTCTGTTCACTACAAGCAGAAAGGGTCTATGTTTATGCATAGAAGAGTACATTCCACAAACGGCTCTTCATCGACAATAAAAAATCAAACGTCCATTCTAGCGAATGTGTACATTAGCGAATTTAAACCCATCGAATAGTGATAGTTGTCCAACATTGTGAACAAACAGTATATGGCATGTATATACTTCTCATATGGCTGATGTATTGATATACTATGTACTGTTTACTTTCTGTGGGCTGACTATGACTGTAGACAGTAGAGCATGAAGACATTTGGGCCTGGTGCTCATCCTTACAGAAGGAAGAAGCCATGCTCTCATGTAGAGTGTAAAGGCACAGGGCTTTATGACATTGTTTTACCTCCTTAGAGAAGGGAGGAGCACAGTGGAGAAGTGTCCTTTTTCTAAATGTATTTAGTATTTTTTTTTCTCCTCAACTTAGTGTTAAGGAGCATCATTATCAGGGAGAGGCACTGGGAACCAAATGAGCAACTTACAGCTCTGACTATAAGGCTCAACTCCTCCCAGGCAGCACCAATCATACCATTTTTCTTGTGTTCTTCCCTACCCTCATAGCCCATCTCTGTTGTTGGCTCTACAATTTCTGTTTTCTTCCTAACCCCACTTCCTATACCTGCTTTTTGGTTCCGTGAATATGTAGAATTCTTACTTACGTCACTGTTGGCTAGGTTGCACATATATTTATAATGTTTTTTTACTTTGTACCTATTTTATAATATTTTAGTCATCCTTAATCTGTTAATTACCTTTGTTTTACAGTAAACGAATTGTAAAGTGTGAATAATTTTGCATGACCTTGGAATACTACTACCTTAGTTCTGTATACCCGCAGATTGAACTGAAACTGGTCAGTTATGATCAGTGATCTATCCTATTAACAAATACAAATAAATAAATACATGTGTCCAAGATCCCTTCCATTAATTAGCATTTCTGAAATCTGCTTTGTATGCACTCACCAAAATGGGACTGCCTTAATTAGGAATTCTGTTCCTCATATGTTTGTGTAGCACTAAAGTCTCTTTGCTGTGTCCTGCTGTATGACTGTCAAACTGCATAAATCCATTACTGTTTCACATATTTCTCATACTATGTCCCCTTGTGTACGCATATATCTTCTGTACCTGTGGCTATTGTCTTATCAGTTGTCCACTTCTCAGACACCCCACATAAGAAATAAGTGAAAAGAAATATAACCAAGTACATAATATCTAAACCACCAATGGTGTTATCAAGACATAACACAGAGATCTTATGAGAAATGAGTAATTGCAGACAGTAATTCATGTTTTGACACCCAATGTATCCTTTTCTCTGTTAAGGTGAAATCATGGAAATGACACCACACACACACACACACACACACACACACACACACACACACACACACACACACACACACACACACACACACACTTATGTACTGGACATTCAGAGGAGCACCATTTCACCTATCAACATATTTTTAGATTGTTGGAGGAAATCGAGCATCCTAACAAAAACACTTGTGAACACAAGGACAGGCTAACTGTGCATAGAGTGTACTCCACTAGGAAATGGATTAGAGAGCCTAGTGCTCTGATGATGAAACACTAACATCTGTACCATTGTGATATACTAACTGAAGGCAATTACTATTGAATATCCCTTCTCCCTTACCATGAAGCCAAAAAGCCTGACCAACCTATAAAATAGGACATGATTAATGATTTAAAAGCAGGAACTATCTGTAGATTCATAATTTTCCATTTTTTCCAGCCCATCACCTCTCTTTCTGCTTTTTCCTTATTACTTTCAGTAAAAACATTCCTAAATATTTTTCTTTTCCTCTTCAACTTTACAATCTCAGCTGTTCTTGGCGTATTATTTCCTTAACACCATAGTGCATTTTTTCTGCTATCAGCACATGCTGTCTTAACTGAAAGCTTGATGCATACATTCCAGAGTCATTCAGCATCTTGCCATCTGTAATTTACAGAAAGTAATGAACACTATTGTGCGGTGTAATAAATTAAATCATCTCAAGCTCCACATATCTCGATGGAGATGTTCCCCAGTAGATAAATAAAGGCAACCCAAGTAAAAATATCTCTTAAAACCCTCCCTTTTTATACTGCTTCCATGTTACATACAGTTACTTGTTGCCAGTATATATTTTCTTAACAGCCCTTCCAGTGCTCACAGCTGTTATAATCAAGTTTATATCAGGATAAGCTTTCTGTTTTGTAACAAGAAACACATTTGTACCACCAAAAATCTTTAATTGGTGCAAATCATCAGAAATACTCTACCTCCTTCATACAAAGCATCTACAGCTGATTTACCCAGTGGTTTTATGAGAGTGTACAGTTTGAAAGTTAGTCTCTATAGGGAAAAGGTCTAATTTCTGGTGTTTCATTTGGAATATGAATATTAAATATTTATTTATTCTGAATTTGTTAACTGGGGTAGACTAATGACTCAGCTCCAGCTGAGAACTGAACGGGATAACCTCTTGCTGTGAGGCGACAACTCTAAACGCTGCACCACCGCGTGATTGAAAATAATATGCTAAAAGATTAAACGAAAGCTGTGCAGCACTTTGTTTCATATATTAAATTGGTCTTTGCAGTCTGCTATGTTAGATTCTATGCTATATGATTATAGTAGCTTTCAATATTGTTTTAGAAAAATACAGTTTTTTGCCACAAAATGATTTTAAGTCTCAGTAGATCAACTAATGATGGACACTGTTATGGAACTCTTAGCATTGGCTAGCAGTCTTGCATAAAAAAAAAATAGCATGCTATCTAATCTGACAGTAGACCATATGATGCACCCAGCATATGAGAGAGGGAATGTGTGGGAAGAAGGAAGGACAGGATTAAAAATATTTCCTAATTAGCCTACAGAATAGTTCTTTGGAAATTCTAACCGAGAATTTTTCAGAAAATAAGGAGGCTGAGACAGCTGGGGCTTTGTTCTCAAAAGTCTGCATAATGGGCAGTAGATGATGCTGAAGTTCTTGGTACCACCTTTGTTTCAATCTGTCTTCCAAATGCACAGACCGTGAGCATCTTATATTTTTTTCTGCAGTGACTGTGAAGTTCCCTGGATTTGAAAAGCTAATAAATTTATGGTTTTCAATCTTAAAATGCACTAATTGCAGCTGTACAGTTTACTACAGATTCATTAAAGTACTATCTTCCATATGTATGGCAGGAATCTCTAACAGAAAGCATGCACAAATAGACTGATAAATATAAAATCTCTGGATTTTCAGAGTACTTTTAATCTACCATGTTCTACAGACAAGACTTTGTTGTCATTTCTGTTATGGCAAGGAACTTTCAAAGTTTGAATGTGTGATGCAACATTTGCAAATTGGAGGTGCTAAATAAAATAAATGAGGGCATTCCAATTTATAGTCAAATTATTAAAAAATGCTGAAAAACATTGCCAGGAAGAGCTCAAAGCCCAGAGACAGATTGTAAGCTAACATTTAGTTTGCAAGATAATTGTTTTGATAAGTACAGAATGCATTCTGCTTGCTTCCAGCTTCCATGCCATAAATTTAGGCACACCTGACAGATACATTTGTACTATGTGTTTTAGACAGGGAAAGAATTTTAGCTATTAAGTGCAGAAAAATCCAGTTAATTTTTTTTCTGTTGTGGACTCCTGTTGTGCGATATCATATCTCTAATGTTCAGGCTGCATGGTCAGCAACAAAGAAAAAATATGTTTGTGGTATCTGTTTTACACAAAGAGAGACTTTGATTTAAAATTTTCCTCTTATATGTTCTGTTTTCATATGTAGGTGTTTCCATTTATTCAGTTTTGCAGACATTACCTGTTTCTTCTTGTATTTTACTTTGTCCTCTTAGCATCTGGCAATAGAAAATTCTGGCTGCTCAGTGGTACTTCAGCGGCTGAACTTATTTCTTTTGGTATATGCTCAATTTGGAATGGGCAGACTGGTTGGGCTGTCCAAAGAGCTTGCATGTTTTTGAATGGCAATGAGACGTTATTGTATAATTATTATTAAACATATTCTTGTTTTATCTTTGTATTATATGTATTCCCCTTGGTATTTATGCATGTTTTAATCTTGATATTTTTTATATTTGAGCATTGTGTCTGCCCCAGTTTATGGTTGAAAAGGGTTCCTTGAACCATTTTTACTTACCAGGTTAACAAGTAAACAAACAGAAAAGAAAAGAAACAGATTAATTATGTTACATTAGTCTCCTCTTTCTCTTCCCCCAATTTTCCAAGAGAGTAATCCTCTTCATCTTATCTTCTCTGCCTTTCTTCCTGTCCCTTCCACTGGTTATTTAACCCTCTTATATCTCAACCAGGTCTTTTACTGTATTAAAATTCTTCTGACTATATATCCAAATGATTTCTTGATTACTAGTCCTGCTTTATCACATCTTCTAAATATTTGATCCATTTCGTTTCCAAGCATTTTGCACCTAATGTGTTCTGTCACAACTACGCTGTTGTTGTCCTACAAACCTTCCTTGTTCCCTGCATTTTCTAGAACTGGTTTTATCTTCCAGACTTCCTTAACATTTTCCATCTCTGCTTTCCTTGGTTATATCACTGCTCTATCTTTCTCACCTAATCCAGCTGACCTCTTCCAGGCCTTTTATTTTAACAGGGTTAACCATGTTTGCTACTGACACATACCATTTAAAGTCTGGCATGTCCCTCCACCACTAATCTACCCTAAGGTCTCATTTTTCATTTTATATCCCCCTCCCTCCCTATGCATATCTATTACAAGACTACTGTGTCTCATTTATTACCTTATACTTGAGTGAATTGAACCACAATTCTCAACAAATACAAGTGCCTGTTTCAGCATGAATGGCTTAATGTTTGTATACTTTGTCATTCCCTTCCCTTTTATTTGGCAACTTGCTCCCTGAAGTCACTCCCCACCAACCAAAAAAAAAGTTTTTACTAGTGGTAACATCTAACTTACATTTTGCCATCTTTAACTTGCATCCTACCTACCTATACCCCTGACATCTCAGATGCTCAGGTAAGAGCCGCCCTCTCCAAAGCAAAAAACACAGCATCAATGGGACCAGATGGTGTCCCAGGCTGCGTCCTACATGAACTCCAAGAAGAGCTAAACCCAAACATAAAACTACTGTTCAATCTTAGCCTTACTACAGGATATGTACCCAAAGAGTGGCGTACAGCAACAGTGGTCCCTCTCCAAAAAGGTGGTGCCTCAACGGATCCTGGAAACTATCGCCCCATAATCCTGACTAGCTTGGTCTGCAAAGCTATGGAAAGGATCATCATGGACCTCATAAATAAAGATATTGGGGACCTACAGACACTGGATCCTACCCAGTTTGGCTTTGTTAAGGGCAGATCCTGCCTCTTAAACCTGGTCGATTTCTTTGAAACAGTCACCAAGGCCATTGACGAGGGGAAGGTGGTCCACACAGCCTACCTGGACCTCGCAAAAGCCTTCGATACAATACCCCACTCGGGCATTATAGATAAGCTCACCAGCTTAAATATAAACCCCTATGTCACTAGATGGGTTGCAAACTGGCTCAAGGACAGAACCCACATGGTTAGAATTGCTGGAGCCATGTCAGACTCCAAACCAGTTACAAGTGGCGTCCCACAAGGCTCAGTCCTGGGACCTCTCTTGTTCAGTATATATTTCTCGGTGGTACAGGCCAACACGGAAGGACTGTGGCTGACCAAGTTTGCAGATGACTGCAAACTGGGCGCCATAATCAACTCTCCAGCCGACACAAGCATCCTCCAAAAGGGCCTCATAGAAACAGACAACTGGTGCCAGAGCCATGGCCTCAAGCTAAATGCCAAAAGTGAATAGTCATCCCTTTGGCAAAACAAAGTGCCCACAAATTACCACATAGGTGGTAATCCATTAAGTACAGAAGAAGTCATTAGGGACCTGGGGACCCAAGTTGATAGCAATCTCTCATTTGACAACCACGTGGCCAAAGTGGTTAGAAACACATTTTATATAGCCCACCTAATCATGAAGGGATTCACATCTAGATCAGGGGAGGTCATCGTACCTCTTTACTCATCCCTCATCAGGCCCATAATTGAGTACAATGCCCCTTTTGGGATGTACCTTACCAGACACCTGCAGCAACTGGAAAGATCCCAAAAGTACCTCACCAAGAGGATCAAAGGGCTCAAACAGATGCCATATGCTGCCCGGTTAAAGAAACTCCAGCTCTACTCAGTGGCATACCGCCTGCTCAGAGGCGATCTGTGCCTGACGTATAAAGCCATGTCCAACCCGGAATTAATGGACATGCTGCACCTCAGAAAATCCAAAT
The DNA here is from genome assembly GCF_019279795.1 of Protopterus annectens. Lineage (NCBI taxonomy): Eukaryota > Metazoa > Chordata > Ceratodontiformes > Protopteridae > Protopterus > Protopterus annectens. The sequence continues at coordinate 383,637,477 of NC_056739.1, forward strand.
CCCATCGAGCTACGCACTCGAGAGACTTGAACCTCAGCACTGAAATAAATAGGACATGCTGGAGGGACAGATTCATAACCCAGAGGCTCCCTTCACTCTGGAATAAAATCCCAGTCCAGGTTAGGCAGAGTCCCACATTGACTCACTTCAAGAGGAATCTTGATGAGTGGATGGGAGATCGTAGGTTTACCCCGGCTATCACTTCTGTGTCACTGTTAGACAGAGGCACAGTATACTAACCTCAAAAAAAGGCATAGCAAAATTAATTTAAAATGGGTGGCGAAAGCCAAACACACTCTGGCTAGGCTTATAAATGCCCTAGGGCAGATAGCCTAGTATGAACCTATGAACCTATGAACCACATTGCTTCTATGCGGTGTGTGATTCCCCAGACTAATAATCACCCAAATAGCTCAGAGGAGTTTTGGCTCTGGAGTTCCTATCTCATTCAGAGGATGTAGTGACTCGACTGCTAAATAAATCAGAACTATATTTTAATATTTTTAGAACTGCAGAGCAATCTATAATCTCTCTTTAGTGAAGTTTACTGAAAATGGGAGTTGGTCTACTACCACTGCTGTTTCATTCCCTTTTTTAGATTTGGATACAAAATGTGCCAGTCTATTTCTGGGATAATAGTTTTTCAGCACAGGAAGACATAATGGGTGCATCACTATCTATAGCTCAACATTTTCATATCTGATGAGGAGTGCCAGCTATATAATGCCTCCTAGAATTACTCAACATGATCTCACACCCCTTCCTACTGTTGTTGCCTATTCTATTTACTACCCAGTTCAACCCAATTCATACTTAATATGTACTTTTTATTTCTATTTTCTGTCCTCTACCACAATCCTCTTAACACATATAATGACATAATGTATATTTTCCTTTCCTAATAATTACTATACCTTCCTGCCTGTTTTTGTCTTTGTTTATTTACTGCCTCCACCTGCTTCCTATCTTTCTTTTGTCTTCCTATCAGTCTACTCCCCACGCATATCCACCTCAGGTGAAAGGCATATTTGTCCTGATAAACCTTTTTATTCTGGATTTCAGAAAGGTTATTCCACTCAAGAAGAGACCAACCCCTTCAGCAGCACAGAGCTGAGAAGTCACTTCATTTTCTCAGCTAAGCATGGTAGTTCTTGATCTTCTCTTCCTTTGGTATTTTAGCATTTGGAACCATCTGCATCTCTAAAAGGGCTACCAGATGGCCCAGCTCTGTTCATGTCTAGGCCAGTTCCATTGCTTTTCTCTGTGCTCTTTTTGTAGTCTTATGGTGCCCACTTGTACTATGACATGTATGCAGCTCCTACAATTCATGAGGAAATGTTATCATTTTATGGCTAATCTTTTCTCAGCCTGATATAGCTTTTATTACCAATGGTCCTTTCCATGTTTGATTAATTATAGTTCCTTGTGAGCGACACTCCCATCACTAGAGCTTCTCCATCCTGTGTTTCATCAGCCTCATCTGCTGCAGACATTGCTAAGCTATCAGTGCAAACACCTCTGCATTATTTCTCATGTCCACACCACTTCTGAATGTTTCTTCTTCTTGCTTGTGTTTATTCTCTTGAAATTACCTCAGTATCTAGCTCTGCATCCTATCCTTTCTTCACTACTACTCACTGTTTCTTCTCCTCCATGCATTCTTCCTCCATTACTTCAGTCCCCTGTGTTGTGTGCAGCAGTCTCTCCCTTCTCTTCTGCATTTCACACATTTGTCTAGTCACATACTACTTTCTTCTTATTTTATTTGACTCCCTCTTATCTGCTGCAGCTCTGCTTTCCTGTCAAGTCTCCCTTCTCTACCACCTCTCTCCTCATACTGTGTCTACCCAGGTCCTGTTATCTCCCATCTCAGCTGTCTGGAAGGGGCTTTAAATTGCCCAGTCATCCTCTTTGGCTGTGCTGTCCCAACTTCTTGCCCCCTCGTACTCCTTTAGCCTATGCGTCCTCCTGCACCACCACCAGGTCTCTATGCCAAACTGTCGTATCACTCCTACAGGCCCATCTTAGTCCCTTGCCTCTCATCTAGCCCATTCTCTTCTCTTCTTTTAATTTTAACTCGTGTGTTTTAGTTCTTTGCCTTTTTTTTTTTTTTTTGCTATTTGATTGCACTCTGTATTAGAGTTACCCTGTTCCTCTTTATGCAGAAAAATGCCTGCTTAGACAATTGCTACCAGTGGAATGGGTTAGGGGTCAGAAATGCACAAAAAATATTAAATGTCCTCAATAGTAGCATAAAACAGTTTTTGTGTCTGAATCATGTTAATATGGTATAAAACTACAGAAACAGTTCAAATTCTGTAAAAGTGAGCTTACAATTTAGTAAATAAAAATCCATTCCTTTGTAATGGTTCTGGTTATATTTCATCTGACTTGTTACTTCTGCATTGTACCTTGTCCTTTTGCTATATGCAGAGAACCATAACAATACTCTTAAATTTTTGTAAGCGAGCTGTTTTGGTGCAAGTGTTCTTTTATTTTCTTTCATAACACTCCATGAGAAGTGGTGCAATGCATTTTTTAATATTGTACAGATGAAGTGTTTTATAGTAACAATAGCAGCAAAAGAAAAATATTTGACTCAGAAATTAAGTATTATTTTAAAAAATGCATACTTGAAGAGCTGTACAATTTTAGAAATACATTTCTGATTATAGCAGACCATAACTATTTGAAATATATGGAGGTAAGATAGCAAAAGAGTATTTGTGCTTATTAGGAAACAGTGGTCATCTTGAAATCAAAATGCATGCACCAGGTTTAATTATACTTGTAGTGCAGAGCAGACCATTTTTGTGGTGGGGGGTTGTAGAATACTATTCTTATTGATTTGTTGGATTTTCTAAAAAGTGCTGTCACTATAAGGGTAGTTGAATGATATATTCCTATAAAAAACTGCACAGCCATGGTGGTTTAACTTTTTGGAGAAAATGGTGCACTAACTTTTTCAGAAGTGCACAATGAGTTAAGTCTTTTTCCCGTTGTCATAGTTTTGCAAGACTCAAAAATTAAAAGCCCCATCACTACTTTTATATCTTTGTTCCCTACATCTCTTTGCAAAAGCATACAGTTGTAGTCTCTGGTCATATGCATGCACATGCAATTTCATTTTTAGCATACAAGTAAGCCTTTTCTGCATTACACAACAATGACTACAGGCAGCTTCTCCTATTTTTTGATGTTACCATATAGGACCCCATACTTTGACTAATACTACAAGTGTTTCTGCTCACAAGTATGATCTATACCTCTTAAGTGCCCCACATTTAGTAGAAAATTCTGCTCTGGGGTTCAAAATAAGACAGTGCCATGAATTTCTAACTGGCCCTTAAAATTCCAACTTTTTTTCTTTTTTGTATTTCCCTTTTGCTTCCCAATGTCATCATGCAATTCTGAAGGATGAAGGTGGTGATATTGACAATGCTGTGAGCAAGTGGCAGGAAGTACCTTTTGTTTTTATTTACAAAATACACCAGCAGATGCAACATGGCCACACCTTTTACACTTGTGTGCAACATCAACTAGGCAGAGTTCAGTCAGACATGGAGGAGTGACAAACATGGGTAGCAGCCTAAATTTAAAATTTATAACTTGTACTGTTCTGCTGTTGCTGCACGTCTGCCTTGCATAAGGGAAAGCAAAGCTCAGCTGATTAACTAAACAGAGAGTTCCCTTCTCATCTTCCTTCTCAAAAGGAAGGCTTTGTAATATTTAACTTAGCTGTTAGTTAAACAAAGCAGAAATATTTTTTTTTTATTTTGTGTGGCGTGCTTGTGGTGGAAGTTGGACTGTTGGAATACTGCACTAGCTAGCCGAAAGAGAGACATTGACAGTGCAGCAGGCTGGGCTAGTATAGCACAGGACTAGAATGGGGAAGGAGGACCTGGACAAATAAAAGGAACAGGCAAAAGAGAACAGGAAAGCTACCATACAGTCTGTCAGCCCCCAGATAGATCCCATGCTCCAGCGTAAGGCCATCCACAGACAACTAAAGATGAGAAGATCATCAGGGACATGGAATGGGAGGGGGGCAGCTGCACCCATGTCCAAAGCCACAAATCTTCCAGTACAACCACCTCTTCATAAGTAATTAAGTAAAAAAAAAAATCTGCAGGCTTTGTAGTTTGAATGTTGAACAAATGTATTCTGGTTTTAAATACGAATGTCAACCATCAACATCATCATCAATTAATAATGTCATTATAGTCAGTCATTCTCTGTCATGATGGTGCTGTTATCATGTCCGAAGATAAAAAAAAAAATATATATATATAAATATATATATATACACACACACACACACACACACACACACACACACACACACACACACACACACACACACACAGAGGGTGGCTTAGCAGATAGCATCATCACCTCAAAGCAAGAGGCTCCTTGGTTTAGATCTTGGCTAGAGTGCCTTCTGTGTGGAGTCTGCATGTCCTCCCTTTGTTTGCTTGGGTTTCCTCTAGATGCTGCAGTTTCCTCCCACATTCCAAAAGCATGTAGTAAGTGGATTGGACACTCTAAATTGGTATGAATGTGCATCTGTGTGGTATGGAAGAACAACCACACAGAGCTAGTCACCCAGCATTGTGAACCTTTGTCTAGATGATTGTCACTGTTAAGGTGACCCCCTGACCCCCATGTGCATGGGAAAAGGGAATTATAAATGAATGTATATCTATATGTTTCTCTTTATATATATATATATATATATATATATATATATATATATATATATATATATATATATATATATATAAAATGAATGTGTGCTACTTGCAATTTTTGTTAACTTGTTTAACTTGAATTTGATTTTATTTATACTAGATTATATGTTATTGCCCAGAATGACTGGTGCCAGTTTTGCCAGTTAAATTATGGCTGGTTCTGCTGAATTGCTGCAGTTTTATGTCAACTCATATTGAAGTAAATTAATAGTTAAGAATAGTGCTTAATTTAAGAAGCAGTGTCTATAATTTTATAGAATATCTAAGTGTTTGCCTAATGTTCTTGCTTGCTGGTCTGTTCTGTTCATCATCATATCTGGCAAATCACTGGGGAGTCTGAAGGCACTAAATTATCACAGACATTTTAGTATATTTATTATAAATATAGCTATATATGTGTGTGTGTGTGTGTGTGTGTGTGTGTAATGCATATCTATCTATAGATAGATATGTGTGTGTGTGTGTATATATATATATATATATATATGGGTCTACCTGACAACGTCGACAAGCCACAACATCGACAACCAGTTTACCGACACCACATAACCGACAGTCCACAAGATCGAAAAGCCACAACATCGACAACCATTTTACCGACAGCACATCAAAACAAATCCCCTGTCCAAAAAGCACACACACAACACAACAACACCAAAATCCTTACAAACCCACACTAAACCTCACATACACAACTATCTACAACCTTAACCCAAACCCTAACCCTAAGGTCCGTCACTATCACACACTTACCTAACCAGCGCCCTAACCCTAACTCACTTAACCCGCCTAACCCAAAGACTATCACTACGCACACTTACCTAACCCGCCTAACCCTAACTCACTTAACCCGCCCTAACCCAAAGACTATCACTACCGCACACTTACCTAACCCGCCTAACCCTAACTCACTTAACCGCCCTAACCCAAAGACTATCACTACCGACACTTACCTAACCCGGCCTAACCCTAACTCACTTAACCCACCCTATCCCTACAGACCGTCAATATCGCACACTTACCTTACTCGCACCCTAACGTCCGTCACTACCGCATACTTACACAGCCTTTTCCCATGTCGGTGTTCTCAGCGTCGGTGTTTTCATCCGTCGGTCTTCTCAATTGTCGATCTTCTGGCGTCGGTAAACTGGTTGTCGATGTTGTGGCTTGTCGACGTTGTCAGGTAGACCCATATATATATATATATATATATATATATATATATATATATATATATCGATAGATAGCTATAGATAGATATAGATATAGATACACACACACACACACACACACACACACACACACGCGCACACACACACACACACACACACACGCACACACACACACACACACACATAAAAAAAAGAAAGTCCATTCATTACTTCTAGTTACACAAAAGCATTCTGACAAAATGCAAACAAATTTAGTAAAACTACTGGTGTAAGTTTACAAATGTTAACATATCAAAAGCCTTAAGGTTAATCACTATAGTCAAGGCATTTTTCCCTTCACACCTCCATGTGACATTCAGTTAGCTACGGAATCCTGATAACCCAAAGCCCTAAAAGTATACAACAGTCCAACATGCACTTTGTGATCTGTCATGATTTCTAAAGCCACACTTCCTGCAGTAACAGTAATAGCTTATTTATCCTATTATCTTCTTGAATGATGTACAAGATTTATGAAGGTACTGGATTAAAGTTGTTGTTGCTTTATAACCACTTAAAATGTTGATACCTGTGTTATGGCATCCTAAAAATTATATTTTAAATAAAAGAATCCAAATGCTGCAACAGATACATTTTCCAAAATGAAATCCAATATCTACCACACACAGGGGAAATAAAGGAGAAGCCAAATTGTTTACAAAGTGCTTTCATCTCCTTATTTTGCAATACTACAACATAATGCTCATTTCCTAAAGTATATTTTTACCCTGGCATGAGGAAAGACATGCAATGTCTACTCAACTATAATTAAATTGAGTTGTGAAATGTTTTGCATTAATAAGTGACAAAAATGTATGTTTTCCAGAATAGTAGAGTGTTGGCTAGAATTTCTCTTACTTGCCCTTGTAAAATAGTAATCTTTCAAATTTTCTATATACTTTTTTCTGCCGTATAAAATGGAATTTAATAAAGTGTTAATTGAAAATGTATATGTCTACTTATCAATGTAATGTATGCATGTGTTAATCATACTGTCAACCATGAACACATCTATACTTATCCTTATCTCTACTATGGTAACTATTTTTGGTGAGAGTAATTAAGCTGTATATATGTGTTCCAGAAATTTGCAGCTCAGCATGATTTGTCAAGAGATCATAAAGAAACATAGAATTGCCACATGTTCACTGACCATGAAGCCAAAGAATTTCATTGTATTACCTCTTAGCTCATGTCTGAAGTGACTTAACAAAAGCTACAAACAATAAAGTTTTGCAGTACAGTCCTCTTTAAAGAAGTATGTCAGCAGATGTACATGAATATGATGTCGAAACTGCAGAAAAATAAGTAAATAATGAAATGCATTTTACAAATAAAAATTGCAACACTGTGGCTCAGAAGTTAAGAATTCTATGTCATGACTTTAGAGCCAAGGATTAAATCCTAACCTTTGGTCAATACCTGTGTGGAATTTAATGTTCCTCATTATATGTGCATATGGTTGCCACCTTTTCAAATGCCCAAAGTGGGACATTTTTTTGTAGAAACATGAGATTTTGTAGAGCAAAACAGCTATGATCAGTGCAAAGGACAGAACTTCACTTTTTTGCCCAAATAAAAGCTTATTCTTATAGCATTTGAGTTGTTTATGTTATTTATGTTTATGTTATTTCATATAACATTTAGGTGTTTCAGTTTTAAAATAACTGTTTTAGGTTCATAGGTTCATAGGTAGGTACTAGACTATCTGCCCGAGGGCATTTATAAGCCTAGCCAGAGTGTGTCGGCTTTCGCCGTCCCATTGATTAATTAACTGATCCTCTGTCAAGCAGAGTCAATTAAGTGATCCCAGGGGTGTATTTTCTGTTACCCATCCACTCATCAAGGTTTCTCTTGAAGAGTGTTAGTGAGGGGCTCTGCCTGATGTAATTTGGAATTGCATGGCGATTCTCTGTGACAGGAATCTATCCCTCCAGCATGTTCTATTTATTGTTGTGGCGAGGTTTAGCTCACTAGAGCGCATGGCTTGCAGTGACTTGGATTTCTTTAGGTGGAGCATGTCCACTAATTCTGAGTTGGACATGGTTTTGTAAGTCAGGCAGAGATCACCTCTGAGTAAGCGATATGCCACTGAGTACAGCTGGAGTTTTTTTAGTCGGGCTGCATAGGACATATGTTTGAGACCAGTAATCCTCTTGGTGAGGTACTTTTGTGGTCTTTCCAGCTGTTGGAAGTGTCTCGTGAGGTACATCCCAAATGGGGCTTTGTACTCTATGACGGGTCTAATGAGTGATGAGTAGAGGGGCACAATAACCTCTTTATTTCTAGATGCGAACCCTTTAGTAATTAGATGGGCCACATAGAAGGATTTCCTAACTACTTTGGCAATATGATTGTCAAAGGAGAGATTACTATCTACCTGGGTCCCCGGATCTCTTATTACCTCTTCTGTATTAAGGGGGCTGCCACCTATGTGGTAATTCGTGAGTGTTTTGTTTTTCCCAAATGGGATGACTATGCATTTTTTGGCATTTAGCTTCAGGCCATGACTTTGACACCAGGTGTCCGTCTCAGTAAGGCCCTTTTGGAGGATGTCCATTTCAGCCGGAGAGTCAATTATGGTGCCCAGTTTGCAATCATTGGCGAACTTGGTTAGCCATAGTCCTCCTATGTTTGCCTGTACTTCTGAGAAGTATATGCCAAACAGTAGGGGTCCCAGGACCAAGCCTTGTGGGACACCACTTGTGACTGGTTTAGAGTCGGACCTGGAGCCTGCTATTCTTACCGTGTGAGTTCTGTCTGTAAGCCAGTTGGCAACCCATCTTGTGACGTAGGGGTTTATGTTCAGGCTGGTGAGTTTTTCTGTAATACCCAAGTGGGGAATGGTGTCAAAAGCCTTGGCAAGGTCAAGGTAGGCTGTGTGAACCACCTTTCCTTCATCTATGGCCTTGGTGACTGTCTCGAAGAAGTCAACCAGGTTTAGTGGGTATGATCTGCCCTTAACAAAGCCGAACTGGGTCGGGTCAAGTATTTGGAGGTTCCCCATGTCTTTGTTAATGAGTTCCATGATAATGCGCTCCATAGTCTTGCAGACCAGGCTAGTCAGGCTTATGGGGTGATAGTTATCAGGGTCAGTTGTGGCCCCTCCTTTGTGGAGAGGAATAACCGTTGCTGTGCATCATTCTATGGGCACATAGCCTGTAGAGAGGCTGAGGTTGAACAGCGTGTTTAGGTGGGGGTTAGTTTGTTCTGTAGTTCGTGCAAGATGCAGCCTGGTACACCATCTGGTCCCATTGACGCTGTGTTTTTGCTTTTGAAAGGGCTGTTTTCACCTGTGCGTCTGTGATTTTTGGGACACTACACTTTTCCGGTATTGTTGTGGGCTGTTTTGGAGGTGAGAAGGGGGTGAAGTTTGCACTGAATCTATCTGCCAGGATGTTGGTAGTATCAGTAGGTTCAGTATATTTTGTGCTATTTTGCACTAGTTCAGTACATATCTGTGAGTTGCCACTTAGATTCCTAACATAGCTAAAGAAGGCTTTGTGGTTATCTTTTGAATCCTTGGCTATTTTTCTTTCAAAGTTAGCCTTGGATGATTTCATGAAGGACCTCAGTTTCTTACTGATACTGATTAGGGATGTCTTTCCTTCTTAGGATTTGCTTTTTTTCTGAACTAGTTTCCTCCTTCTATTGTATAGCCTGTTTATTGCAGGGGTCCACCAAACTGGTTTCCTTCTCTTAGAGGAGTGAGTCTTGGTTTTGCTAGGGATGGCACAATCCATGCATCCTTGTAGGTGCTCATAGAGTGCATTTGTAAAGGTTTCTGCATCTTGGGCAGCATTATCCTTTAGCGTGGGGGCTGTGAAACTTACCACCTCTGTATTAAGTAAGGTGAAGTTTGCTTTAGAAAAGTTTTTTACTGTGGTTTCCATATTTGGGGGTGGTGGTGGGGTGTGGACATCCAGAGTGATTAGTTTATGGTCTGATATAACCAGTGACGGGTTGACCTCCAGTGTGGAACACCTGTCGCCCATGTTGGTGATGACCAGCTCTAATATGTTTTCACCTCTGGTAGGGGAGTTTACCAGCTGATCCAGGGCATTTGAGTTGAATTCCAGGAAGCGCTGGGCCTGGGAATTTGTACTCGAGTAGTTTTCCCAGTGAATGGTAGGGTAATTGAAATTGCCCAATATCAGGGTGTTTGGTAGGACCTTCATGTTTTCAAGTGTCTCCAGAAAGGTGGAGTGGTGGTCCTGGGTCATGGAGGATGATCTGTAGCAGGCCACAATTTGCATTACAGATTTGCCCGATGTTAGTTGCACATGGATGATCTCAGAGGTATCATGCTGCGCCACTAACCTGGAGGTGTAGGTATCCTTGATGAATATGGATACACCCCCCCCTTTTGTGTTTCGGTCCATGTTCTGTGGCTGAAACATGTGGTATGAGTTGTAGTCTGGTAGTGCTGGGGTGATCTCTGGAGCCTTGAACCAGGTTTCAGTTACTGCACAAATGTCGATGTTCTCCATACTGAGGAGTGCTTCGAGCGCATGCATTTTGAGATTTAAACTCCTGGCATTGAGTAGCATAACCCTCAGTTTTTTGTTAATTGTGCTGTTTACAGAGGTGGGTTTGACTTTTGAGCCTTACCTAAAAAAGGCACTATGGGGGCAGCAAGAGCCTTGGCCAGTATTCGAAAACCTAGGGGGTGACAGGTGCAAGCCATCTCTTGCGAAGCAACGCGGCTTATCGAGCATGTTGTCCCAGGCTGACAGAAGTTTAGCCAATTGTTGAAATTGATCATTTTTTCTTTATACTGAGGTATCATTCTTGGTGAGGGCAGGTTGCTACTCAGGGTCAGGGTCATACTAGCCTGGGCTACATGATCAGAGAGCTCTTCCATGTCTCTTTTCATGTAGTCCAGGGAGGTACGTCTCAGGTCATTCACACTAACATGAACAATGACAAAGTCATATTTGTACTTGTTCTGGAGTGACCTGAGTGCTTGTGTCATGTGGCAGATTCTGGCTCCCGACAGGCAGCTAACAATAACCTTCTGCTTGTCCAGCCTAGTGAGTGGGACGTCAGTGTGCTATACAATAAAGTCACCTATTACTAGTGTGTTAGGTATGTTATTTCGCCTTAAGGGCTGTGATTGTGTGGCATACTGATTTTGTGTTTTATGTGTTGTCTGGTTTGTGACAGGAAGTGCAGGTTGTTTGGGTGTCTGCTTTGGAGGTCTCTGATGCTTTTGCAGGTTTTTATTTAGAGCCTCCGAGTATGATTTTGTGTATTTATGTGTATTTTTTGCCAGTGCTGTTTTAGTAGGTCTGTGTGCAGCTGGAGTTGTGGTGCAAGTGTTAACCTTCTCCTCTTGAATGTCTGTTCCACTCTTGGGAGGAGACAGCTTAGCTTCCAGTTTGGCTGTATAATTGCATCTCTCGCATATGTTAGTGTTTTGTGGTAGGAGGAGAGGGTTGTTTGTGTATATGAGGCAGTTGTAACATTGCCTCAGGATACCCAGATTCACCAGCTGGACTGGAGAGTGCACCTGAAGTTGCCCTTTGGTCATGCCTGAATAGTAGGGTGAGCTGCTTAGTCGCTTGGTTGGTGAGGGGTGAATAAAGAGCCTTGCCCTGCTGGGCAATCAGTGTCAGGGTATATTAGTGCTTGCTATTAGGGCTGAGCAAGTGCTGGGCTGTAAAATGCTTTCTGAGTGCTTAGGTTGAGAGTTAGACTAGTTTCAAGGGAAAAACTGAAGAGGAGACTTAGTGGATCCGGGAATAATTTAACCGTAGCTAACCGCTACGTTTACGTAACTATTAAAGAAAACTTTGGAAATTTTTTTATCCTAAAATCTCAGGACATTTGTGATTTTTAAGTTTTTTTCCACAGGACACAACTGCCCAAAGAGGGACTGTCCCTCGCAAAGAGGGTTGGGTGGTAACCCTATATGTGCAGAGTACTATTAGTGACTGAAGTTTTCTCTCCCATTCCAAGAGTATGAGAGTTGATTTGCTACACAATGCACTGCACTAAACTGCCAGCATTTATTGTATTTACCCTTATAACTGTGGCCTGAGTCATAACTGAAAAGAGCTTGACTTACTGAGTGAACAAATAAATTAAATTAAAAATTCAAATAAACTGTATTATACAATAAAAAGTAATTAGCATTCCAAAATGTGCAGACTGCTTTGGACACCTCAAACAGCATGTCTGTTGTAAATCAAGCACATCCCAATAGAAAGAAATACGTTCACTAAGCTGTTGTTGAGCAGTTGGACTTGAAAATAAGGGAACATGAAATATTTAAAGATGAACACTGCAAAATGTGAAAAAAGATCAGAATATTCTGCAAAACTCTGAAGAGTTGAAAGTTATTGTAATGGTAAAAGTCACTGATCATGATACTTTCTGCTTTACCTGTCAAATGTCCAGACTTTAGCAGAATGCCCCTCACTTTCCTTGTACGTTTGTTCTGTCCCTTGTAAACTTTTAAACTTTCTTGCAACTCTGAAATCAGTCATAATTCCTGAGTTTCAGAAAGACCGAGATGTAAACCGATATGAAAATGACTGTTCCACGGTAGCTTCCTAGCAGTGTACTGGTGTAATGTGCAAGTGTGCTCACATACGTATGTACCATATGCATGACCAGTACATCGGTAAAGAAAGATGAATGAGGAAGAACACTAAAGCATGAGTATGCAAACATTATTTAAGAAAGGTAAGCAATTTCTTTCTTAAATGTAATTGCAAAGTGGCATTAACCCTACTCTGGAATGTGTGCAACACAGCATTTACCAGTGGTTGGCTTTATTTCATCACTTAGGCTTCACACTTGTAATGAAACCACTCCAGCCACTGGTAAATCTTGTGACACCCACAACAAGTCATGGATTATTGTTAAAGCATTACATAATATAGTGAGGAATGTCTCTTATCCACCATGATGAGTTTGTTTGGGACTTCTCATGGAAAGTCAAGAAAGAAGAAAAAGAAAACCCCTCACTTAATCAAATTAAACTTTACTTCAAGAAATGTGTCCTTGGAGATAACATATATTTAGATATAGAAGATCTACCATTTGGTGACTGGTAACTCTAAGAATGCTGTCTTCCTAATCCCTGTGCCTTGAAATCACAGCCATTGGAATGAATTTGCATATATTGGTGCTGATGTAAATTAGCAGTCACGTGAGCTGTTTTTACACCTTTACTGGGAGTTTCTCTCTTTCCCATTGGTTGTAACCATGGAATTATTTGTAAATAAGGAACTGTGGTAAGAAGCAGGGGCTCTGTGCAGTCCCTCTCCATAAATTGGGTGACTGTGCTTTACAAGTCTCTAACTGAAAATAACAGGGCACTGCAAATTATGGTTTTATGCCACTGGAGACCATCTAGATGCTTTCTTGCTGTAAAAGTGATTTTTGATGAATCCCACATTTCAATGAACTGGTTTCAAACAACTTTGTTAAAAAAATATGTGTGTGTGTGTGTGTGTGTGTGTGTGTGTGTGTGTGTGTGTGTGTGTGTGTGTGTGTGTGTGTGTGTGTGTATGTGTGTGCATGCGTGTGTGATAGATTTTGTGCGTCACTGTCATTAATCAAAACTATAAAACCATATAAGAATGTATATTCATGTAATGAGGATGGGAGGGTTTTTTTAAGAGGGCAATACTCACCTTTATAGAGGGGATACAAGAGTGCTTGCCTTTCCATAGAAGCATCTTTATCACTGTGCGGGTTGATGTTTAAAGTACTTATGTTTCAATTTGTAATCAATAAAGTTTTCATTTGGGATGTTGGTAGCCCATAGTTCATAGGGAAAAGTTTGAGACATAACAATTTACAGCATATTGCAGAGGAACATAATGGATTATACAGGCTGTTATTTACGTGTAATATATATGTGACAATATACAGTTTTTGACAGTGCCATTCAAGATTACTTGAACATTAATAGTCCTTGTGCAAATGGATATATTGGACACTGTTAAGGCTCTTTATCAGATAAGTAAGTTTGCATAGACTTGTTTCTTATACAGAAAAGTTCAAATTTTCTGTACAGCTGTCTTTACCTCTCCACGAAAAAAGAATAAGTGTTTGTTGATTTCTCTTAGAAACAGTCATATCTGTAAATGTGCTACTAATCTAATGAAGTATACATACAGGCCTAGGTTGCAGCCCTTTCCCAAATGACAACAATTTGGGTGAGTCTTGAATTTTTGAGCCATTACAGATGTGACTGCATTACTATGGCAACCATCTTTTGTTGACTTGATGCACGTACAGTGAAATAAATATATGTATATGCTATAAACATTTCTGTCATAACAGTACAATAAGAGCAACATGGTTATAAGGTATGACTTAGTCAGCACAGCTTTTCCTCTGATGTAATACAGGATGAGGCAGGGATGGGAACATTTGATCTGTAAACAGCTGGGAAGCTTGCCATCACCTATTAACAGATATACCAGTTGAAATCATTGGAAAAGAAAATGATGAACGTGTCTGCATCACATTATGATAAATAGAAGATTTGGGATAGTTTTAAGGATTATTAAAGAACTTAATCAAAAGAGTTCAGGATTCGATGGAGGGACACATTTCATGTTAACTTTTTTATTTTGTACTGTAGGAAATTAAGTTTCATTCAGTGAAAAATATGGTCTTTATGATCATTGGTGGTTGAGTCTTAGTAGATGAAGATCTGTGAGATGGTCTAGCACAGTTGGTATCATTCAGAATACCAGCAATGTTATGTTTATGCTTGGTTTAGTAACCTAGCTTCTTAGGTATATACTTTTCTTTTCAGCTCATGTTTATGTATTACTTCATTGGGTAATGTTTGGAAATACCGCTTAGTGTTGATTACAAAAATATTAATTGATCCAGAGTTGCATATTTTAATTAATTTGAGCATGAACCAGTGACAGGTTTCTTTGATGATGATGATGATGATGTCATTCTGGAGGTACTTAAAAGACCAGTAATGGTGGCTGATACTTAATATGGCTGGGGAATAATGAACTACAGGACTGGAAATAAACACCAGTGATACACTCTTCCACCTGACCTGATGTCTCAAGGGCAGTATCCCTTCAATGGTTGCCAGTAGTTATGGTCTATTAAAGGGCACACTCATTTTCTCAATGAGAGACATTATCAAAGTGCAACTTGTTTTGCAGTCTCCTGAAATTGTTTACCTCACATTAATATACTGGAAAAGATGGCAAGAAAGAAAAAACTAAGGTTACAAAAATATTTACAGACAAAACATGCAGGTTCTTCAGTTAGTGCATTGGCTGCTCATATAAATTCTTCCAACATGGATAACATAAATTCTAGAAAACGTTTTACACGTGTCAACTAATCAGATTGGAGGCAACATAGACAGTGTTTTGTTAAAACGGGAATCACAATGTGTTTTAAAGTGTAGCACTTAGCGACCTCAGGGAGTGAATGTCAAAGTAAATTTAATCATATTTAGCATGACAGCCCTCTTTAAGAACACCTTTATTGAATTATGTAATGTGTTATGACTTATCATTGCCAGAGAAGGTGGATGATATAAATGCATGGTTTTAATTACACTAAATATTTGAAATTTGTGACTGGTTCAGTACACTGATCAATAGTTGATGTTCTGTATTTAATATATCTTTTTTGAACAATTGGTAGCCTTCAAAAACATTCTGTTAGCGGTATTACATCAGGCATAAATATCTTTGTTGCATCTTTCCAGCATTGTTTAATGTTATTATTTCACAGTTCACAATATAATAACTTCTTTTTTGGTCACGGATTATTACTTAATATGGCTCCAGCATTACAGGTAAATTCGAAGTTGTTGTTTTTAAAGATGACTCTGATTAAAAAAAAAAAACTTGTAGAAAGTATATTAGAAATACTGAAAATACTTTCTGACCCAGAAATATACTGGAACAAAATGGGAAAATAAGTAAAAATTATTAGCCATCAGTGCTGTTAATGCAGACCAGAGGTTTGAAGTAAAGCCTGTAATGCCAGCAGCAAGAATTGAAATTAACAACAGAGAGAGTGAAAGTGTCTATATAGTGAAGGTACAACAAGATGTGATAAGCAGATATCAATAGTTTATAGAGGGAGGTGACATTTGTTATACAGAAACTAAAATGACTAGCAAAATGAGTCACACAGCTAAAAACCCAGGTGCTTCGGCTTGAAAGAAGGTGCATAGGTAACCCAAACAGTTTTTCAAAGCTGAACTGGCAAATATATATTTAAATTCACTGTGTAGCTATGAGTGATGGAGTATACCATATGGTGAAGCTAGAGAGTAAAGAACTGGCCATGGGACATGCAGCTGGCATCTGTCTTTCAAAACTAAAGATGGTAACCTGCTCATGGAACATGAAATGGCAACAAACTATCACTGAATATTCTGAAATTAAAATAAAAGCGACAGAGCTGCTCTTCGAATTTGTCAGCAAAGACTTGCTCATTGAATGGTCCACTGTAAAACTGGAAATATGGGAGCTATAAGCCAGTTGTTGCTTCCTGGTGAGGTTTGTCGTGCAGTAGATTGAGCAGATACAGGGTTTTGAGCATGTTGCATGAAGCTCAAACGTTCAAGCTCAGAGATGGGGTACACTGGGTCAATTACCAGCCACTAACATAAAGGAGGACGACATATACTTGTAGAAGTAATCACAGGCACAAGTGTCATCCATAAGAAAGTTCTCAACTGGGAAAAAAGAGTGCAAAGGAGGAAACTGCATCTGATGGTTATATGACAAGACAGGACAGAAACACTTGCCTTGAAGACAAGAAGAAGAATAGTCATGGTGGAGAAAAAAGTTGAAAACCTAGAAAATAATGCTACCTCAGTGAATGACTTCTTAGAACAAATAGGCTGGTGAGAGGATAAGGATGAAGATGACAGCCTAACCATAAAGAAATAATGGAAGATAAACTTGAGATATTATTCAAAGCCCTTTTGAAAGGTATTGAAAGATTGTTTTAGAAGCCATGCTTCCTCAAATAGCAAAAGACAGTTGTTAGTCATGATGTTTCTTTATTTCAAGGCGGTGCTTGATTAATTTAGTTACCTGAGCGTGTGACAGACTTTGATTACTAGAAAGAAGCAAGTAGTACAGGTGTCCCCCCAAGTTGGAGAGTTCTGTCCGCACTTGGTAGAAATTAGTACTAAAGGTAATAATGCTTGCTTAACAGCATTTCAGAATCACTGTTTAAAGGCTTCAGAAGAAAATGTAGGTTTTCTTTAAAATACTAAAGTAAGCCATGAAGCAGTGCAGATGGTTTATTGAAGGAGTGTGAATGATCAGTGGAAATGGTGGACATTATAAATTAAGACAGATGGTGAAGAGACATGCATATAAGGAAATATGAGGGTTGCACTTTGTATGAAAGAGTTCACAAGCCCAAACTTTGTGCCATCAAGTACAGAGATTTATATGCTTTCCTTGCAAGGCATTTCATTTAGTTCAAAATGAAGAACTAAGAAAGAACATGACTTCTTCATTAGTCTTTGTAGTAACTACTAGATGATCGTGAAGATAAGAATTAGACACGTTTGTACTAAACAAAAGTAGCACTTTGTTAGGATAAGTTCTCTATTCCAAATATTCCACACTTATCAAATATCCTAATATAAAATTTGTCTTCAGTATTATGATGCATTATATAGCCCTGTAGACGAAGACCAGTTACTGGATTTTTTATGTATTTTAGGTAGCTTTTTTAGATTTTCTTTTTTACAGAAGAATGCCAGAGTTTTATATATATATATATATATATATATATATATATAGAGCGCCTTCTGTGTGGAGTCGTCCTCCCCGCTGTTGAGTAGCATTCGAAAGACATACGTGAATGGGCGTGCCTTTGTTGAAAGTTGGGCATTGAGCTGGCACCTCGGCACCATAAAAATCTACTGCCAATCATTAGCAGACCAGAGTTCTGTTGTGGTGACCCCTAACCATGAAAAGCCGAAAGAAAAACAAAAAAAAAAAATATATATATATATATATATATATATATATATATATATATATATATATGTGTGTATTTTTTTTCATTTAAAGATCACAATTGCCCTCATTTTTTATTTTTACCATGTAACACGCCTCTTCCCATCTAGTTAACATTCTATCTTCCACACATCTTCTGTTGTTCATGTCGGTCCTCATAATACAGCAACTTGGATATCTTTATTTCTAATTTATTAATTTTCATCTCTTGTTTTGCTATTACATTATACAGAACTGCTTTTCTTGACTGCACATGGAAGGCTTTCCTACACGCAATCTGAGAAGGGTCTGTATTAAATAGCCGAAGATGCATTTCAGCGAATACCTCTTCGGTGGCACATAGTGAACGAATGCACTAAACCGCGATCATTCAGAACAGAGATTTCTTTCCCTGGGAAAGAAATCACTTAGCCATCCCAATCAGTTTGCAGTTTTCCCCCACTGTAGTGCGATGACTGGGTTGGTATATTTAGTTAGGTGTGAGGGGGTAGAGCCCCCCCACACTTTAGGGTTGTCACCCCTCCATTTTTTTTTCCGGACTATCCAGAAATCAAACTGATTCTCTGGTAGTCTGGAAAACACTGTACAAACTCCAGTATTCTGTTTCAAAAGGGAAACAGACTTTGTAAATTGGCTGATTTACTATGCTTTTTTTTTTTTTACAGAAAAGCATAGTAAATCAGCTGAAAAGAGGCAGCAGGGATGGAAAAAGAGGGCATTCCTTGCCATGTGATGTCATCGTGACATCACAGAATGGGCGGAATGCAGGTGGGGAGGGGAAGATGGGCGGGGTTACTGATGACACGAGGGGCATGGCTTTACTCCGGTTTTAGCCACGATGAACGGTGGCAACCCTACCCCACTTTGTTATGTTTCTAATGATTTTTTTGTTTGTTTTTAGACAAGTGATTTCTTTCTCAGAGAAAGAAATTGCTGATGTCAGTGTTCACGGTTTTGTGTGTCCTCTGTTTATTTGTCGATGAAGAGGAGTTTGCTGAAACGCCTCAGGTTATTTAATGTAACCCTCTGAGAAAAGTTTTTAATGCTGGAAAATTTCTCATTAGCACTGTTTGGGTAGATTTCGAAATACCCATGATGAAGGAAAACCCATCTCTGCACAAAATCAAAGTTGTATCATACCTTTCATCAAAGTCATGTTGAAAAATGTACTATGCCAGACCAGTCCACTTTCATATAGAGTTGATCTCTCTATAATGCCATACTCTAACATCAAAACCCCACTCACAAGTGTCTCAAAAATTGCACATAGCACATAACTACCTCCTGGAACTTATTGAAGTTGGTGGTCAGAATACCGGACCCCTATAAATCATCTGTCTATGGCAAGAAAGTAAATTTAAATGCCTTTAATGTACCTAAAGAAATATCTGTGACTGTAACATTAAATGAGCTATACTTGAAACCTAGCGGTTTCAAGAAGATTCTAACTTCATAACTACTGAGTTTAATTAAAGGACACATTTATATTTCAGTATATTATTAATGTCTTAATTTTTATGGGCAACTGAAACAATAACATTTAATTCTCAGCAGGAACCCACAGATGGATAATGTTTTAGGCTGGCTTTTTACAAATGCCATTATTGGTTCCACATCATAATTTTCACCTTGTTGCTGAATATGTATCATGTAATATCATAAATTAGAACAACTAGGTATTAAAGTACTCTTGATAAGATGGATAGTTACATGGTTTACAAATAGGACATGGCAAGTATACATCAATTGGACATGTGAAAGTTGATGTTACAGCCACGGTGTCCTACTGGGCTCTATCCAAGGCCATACTTCTTTAGCTTGTATCTTTCAGATCTATCTTTCACATCTGAGGTGTTCTGCAGACTGTATGCAGATGATTTAAAAGGGGTAAACTCATATGTGTTACAGATAGGGCATTCCTGCAAAGTAACTTGACTAAATTGACCATTCGGAGAATAATACACTGACAAATACATCAAAGACTAAGCATATGAGATTTGGAAGACAGAAATAGACAGTTAAATATTTTTTTTTTATTTAATGGAATGATAAGTTATATGAAAAGATGTATAAAGCATAGGAAATCAGAAATTGTCATTGTAAGATACAGTAGACCCAAAATTGAGTATGGAATAACAATATAGAAACCTTATAAGAAAACAAGCATGAGTAAACTAGAAAGAGTATAGAGGAAATATGCCAAGGGCATCCATGGATGTGAAAATTTAAGTTATTATGAAAGACTAAAATATCTAACCTTGTAAAATGTCTCTTGCAGATATTTAAAAGGAAAGCTTATTCAGGTACATAGGACATTTAAAGACAACTATCCTCTGGGAATGTTTGGGGTTATCAAAAAGTAGTAGAGAATCATCAGATAACCTATATAGAAGATTCTATAGGAATGAAAAGTGTACTAATTGGCTACCAGAGAGAGAGAGAGCAGCTGATGCATGGAATAGACTACCCAATTACATTCAAACAAGCACTAGTTTAGATATTTTTAAGAACAGACAGAACACTTATGGGAACAACTGTTTTAGTATTTTGGCAGGCTAGAAGGGCATTATTGCCAGTGCTTGAAATATTTGTATGTATGTACGCCCAGCTCTGTCAAAGCTATTCAGTGAAATGTTACATGATATTAGAAAACACTTTTGCTCCAATAAACTTATTATGGGTAATTTAATTCTTAAATGGCTTTAACCATCATTCAATGTATTAAACAGAATTCTAACCCCCCGCTATTAACATAATTTGAAGTGGGGATGTGTGTGTGTATGTATGCATATACATACATAAATGCACACTGCTTCTTTGGGGCCAGATGACATACCAGGCTGCCTGCTAGCCGGAATAAAATGAGTCATATCAAACCCCACTACTGAGGCTATTCAGTACCAGCTTCCAAAAATTCAACCCCTCACAAAGTTGGGGAGTCAACGGAACAAGGGAATATAGATGCATACACCTGTAAAAGCGTAATCTAGAAGGCTATGGAGAGGAATATTAGGGAATTAATAAAGACATAGGTAACCTTGCAGACTTATGACCCAAGTCAGTTTAGTTTAATCAAAGGCATAGCCAGCCTGATTAACCTTGTCAACTTATTCAAAAAGGTTACTGAAGCAATGGATGAGGGAAAATTAATATACACCACATATCTAGACCTCTCAAAAGTGTTTGATACCATCCCATATTTGTACATTGTTGATAAACTGTCTCAGCTAAATGTTAATCCCCATGTAACTCAACAGATAGCAAACTGGTTCACAAAGAGAACCAAGGAAATTAGGGTAGGTGACTCTACCTCCTCCAAAAGACATTTCACTTGTGGTGACCACCAGGCTTCAATTCTTCTAGAAGTCCTCTTTGGGATTTACTTCTTGGAGATCGAAGCTTATGTGAAGGGTTTATAGCTGATCAGGTTTGCATATGACTGTAAACACAATTCTATCATAAACTCATCAGAAGACACCACAATTCTTCAAGCGGAGCTTTCCCAAACAAATAGCCAGTATCATAACCATAAACTAAAAGGACATTTTAAAAGAAAGTGTGTGTAATAATCTCCTTTGACAAACACAATGTTTCCTGTTACTATCACATTATCAACACATAGTTAGGAACCTGGGAAATTGTGAGGACAACAAACTGTCCTATCACCATGTATGCACGATTATAAGAAGGTCCTTTTTCAATGCATAGCTTTATTCGTAAGAGTAAACCATCTAGGCCTAGGGGTGTGATCATACCATGGTATTTAGCATTTTAAAAGAGTATAATGTCCCCTTTAGTATGTAACTGTCAAAACACTTAACAAAACTTGCATGACCAAAACACTTTCTCACCAAGAAAATGGTGCCTAAATCATAAAAATTACACTGACAGCCTCAAAGTCTTATACCTCTTCTCTCCATTATATAGGCTACTCAGGGGCAGTCTCTGCCTTGTGTACTGCTCCTTAGCAGACCCTTTCCTCTTATATCTACTGCATACCCAAAAGTCCAGTGGTGGTATAAATACCTGCTCAAGACATCTTAATCTCTTCGATAACATAAATAGAATGTGTTGGAGGTATAGCTATGCATCACAGAGATACCACCACTTTATAATAGTCTTCCTCTCCACATAAGAAAAAGTACTTCCATTACTTTAGTCAGTCATAATCTGGATGAATAGATGGGAAACCAGTTACTCCTGGTTTAACACTCTTGCCCCTTATGGATAGGAGTAACATGTAAATGTTCTGCCTGGCCCTGGCTTATTCATACTCAAATTACAAGGCCTAAATATTGCATGGGAATGCAGGGCTGGGCTAGGCTTACAAAGATTCTTACTCATTAATAGCCTTGTAAGAACCTATCGTGAACACACACACACACACACACACACACACACACACACACACACACACACACACACACAAAATCTCCATTTGACAGCCAGACTTATTTGTGAAGCACTAATGATTGACCTGTCAGGTTTTTCCTTAGAAAGTTGACTACCCAGTGAACTAGGCATTGCCCTTTTCCCATCATGGTATGGCCTTGAAGTTTGTATATATAAATACCATGGGTGTGTGAGTACGGATTCACTTCAGAAGCTCGAAATACTGAAATTTCGAATTTCAGTATCTCAAGCCCAAGAAGTCGAATCCACAAAACAACAAAAAGAAAAAAAAAGCGAAATTCAAAACCTCGAATACCAGACGTTTTGAATTTTGTGGTTTTACTACGCGCACACACACACACACACACACACACACACACACACACACACACACACACACCATCCCACACAAATACACACAATCACTGTACTACATGAAAGCAGGAGGGCGCCCCCCACACCCCCCTACTTTAATATTCTCACTCTGAGATCGCACTACATACAAACACACAAAACACCACCACACAAGCTACTTTCTTTTCACACACACACATCACAGCAACAGAACACACTGACACACTCCACAGCCCCTACCCAAATCCCTTAACACACACACACTTAACTGAATACATGACCATAGCGGAACTTTAGAAGCGCGAGATTCAAAACCTCCGGTATTCGAGGTTTTGAATTTCGCGATTCTAAACTTTCGCTATTATGTGGATTCGGCTTCTTGGGCTCGAAATACTGAAATTCGACATTTCAGTATTTTGAGCTTCTGAAGGGAACCCGTGAGTACAGCTTCCTACATCACTGGATTTAGGGGGCTTGCTACCCCATTAAAAAATCACTTGTTTTGGAGCTTTCATCTGAAATATTAACATTTTCAGTGTTTCTGTCATTTTAGATCATGGTTTAGTGATTTCATTACAACTGAGTCTGTCTATCAGGGCTATACATTTTTTGTGCATGTACATTCACAGACACACATTCGCACGTGCGCACACAAACACACACACACACACACACACACACACACACACACACACACACACACGTGTGTGCACACTCACTCTAAATATATGTATAGTAGTGTGTGTATACTACATGAATGAGCAGTATAACTGAATAAAATATACATATCCGCGGTGGTGGTGCTGCGGTAGCATTGTCGCCTCACAGCAAGATGGTGTCCCGTTCGATTCTCAGCTAGAGCATCTTCTGTGGAGACGTGTGACTGGGTGTACCTTCGTTGAAGGTTGTGCGTTAGGGCTGGCAACTCAGCACGTAAAAATCAACTGCCAATCATTAGCGGACCGGAGTTCCGCTGTGGCGACCCCTAACCGAAAGACACAACAACAACAACAACAGTGAGAATTTTCACTACATAAATGTTTCAAATAATTGCGCTTTCCTTTTAGCCATCATTTATATGGATTTTTGTAAGAAATCCACATGTAATAACTTAAAATTTGCAGAGCTTTAAGGCTTTGATATTGTATTACATGAAATCTAGCATGTCATTCAACACAGAAGCTTGCTTTTAATCCATACTTGTGCCAGCGTAACAGTGCACAATGCAGTTATGAAACTGGTGTTAGTAAATCTTGTTGTAGACTACTTTTGTAAGAAACATTATTTTCTAAGTTGCATGCTTTTACTGTTACATATACTGCCATCTCTATTAAGTTATTTTTTTCTTAATATTAAAATATTACTTAAGTCCGATCTGTCTTCCTCTGAATTAGGAATCTATCTGAGTTATTACTAAGGAAGTTAGCTTACCAGGGATAACTTCATTCTGTCATTTCAAGGAGAACAGTTTAGCTCATTGTAGATTCATCTCGTTGAAACTCAGGGTGTAAAAAATGCTTCGCTTTCAAAGAGCTGTCTATATAATACTGGATGCAGATAAATTAAATAGTGATTAGGGGCATAATCTTATTAGTCAAGAATTATTTATGCTAGCTTACTGACAGTGGCTATGCCCTGCATACTTTATTTAGACAGAGTAGGTTGAATTAATTCAAGGTGACCTGACTCTGCTGGAGTTTTATCTGCTAATTCTATTTGAAACCCTTGGAGTCATTATCGACCAGATACCTCTGGTAGCCTGCACCCTTCTGTTAGTCATGGTATAAGGTTACAAAATAATTCAAAAACCAAATGCAACGGTATCAAATGAAAAACACAGCCCACAGAAGGACCAACAAATTCTCCATGACTCGAACAGGAATACCAACCAATTTATTGCACAAGATACATAAAGTTAAGCGCTTTCATCAGTTGTAACTGACTTCATCAGAACCTGAATACTTTATGTATAAATTGGTTGGTATTCCTGTTCGAGTCGTGGAGAATTTGTTGGTCCTTCTGTGGGCCATGGTATAAGGTTAGTCACATATAAATTTTAGTAGGCAGTAGGTTTTTGCCTTGCATAAAATTAGTGTCCATACCTCTCAACCTCTAAGCACCAGAAATCTAGATAAAACCAAAAATAATGGGGGGGACAAAGGTCCAAAATCGGGGACAAATTAAATATTGTTCTTATACCCTTAAAAGTTGATAGAATACAATGTTTTGTATTAGAATGCATTTTCAGATGAATTTGAAGTCTGAAATACAAATGATTGTCATTATTTAGAGACTTCAATACTTTACTTGCCAGAAAAGCAAAAATTGTATGAGGAACAGACCAAAAATATGAAGCAAAAATCTGGACAGTTGATGTATGTTAGTGTCTAGAATAAAGTGGTTGTAGTCAGGAGTTATTTATAGCACAAATAATTTTACCATGTACTTCACTTATAGAATCAGAGAAAATGCAAGACATCTGGGTCATGTGGTTCAAGCCTTGCCAGTTCCTATCCTTAAACCTTACCTCCTTTTTCAAGGAGAGATAGGCCACTCAAGCCAGAGCTAAAATTGTTAATACCCATCCACTTGTCTAATTCCTTCATAAGAAAATATAGTGTGCTACATTGTTTGATCTGGAGTGGACATTTGCTCCAGAGAAGGGGTAGTTGTTGTGTGACAAATCTTTATTCCTTCCACTGTGATTTATTTGTTGAAGAAGGTTCAGATCCCTGGTCCTAGTATTAACTGGAGTGTTTAATTAGTGGAGGTATAAGAGGTCTTGGATTACCACCCTAATGGCCCAGAAGGCAAGGCACTGCTCATCACTAAGGAGGCTATAGAACTGAAGGCAAATGACAAGGCCTCTAGCATCTCTTGGTAGTTCGGGCCATTTATGCCTGTGATCTTTTTTGTCAGGAATCTTTATGATATCTGCAACTGCTTGGTATGTCTAGTAAGATACATCCAAAAGGGGACATTGCATTCAATAATATGCCTGATCAATGCAGAATAGAGAGAGAGGTAAAGATTTATCTGGATCTGGAGGAGGTGTTCTTTGCAATCAGCTGTGCCACATAGGATTTCCTAATCACTGTTGCAACATGATGATCAAAGAAGCAGGAATTATCCACCCATGTTCCAAGGTATCTCACAACATCTTCATTTTGGAGTGCCGTGTTTTCTGTACTGTAAGATGGATGGAGGGTTGATTTACCAAATTTAACAGTAATGAACTTTTTTTTTACTTTTAACCCATTTTCTGAGCATTGACTATTATTAGTTAAGTTCACATTGTATCTTCTGCATATCAGAAGGAGAGTTGTCTATGAGATTTGAATATGACACCTAATTTACAACCCTCTGCAAATTGGTTAACCAGAGATCCTTGTTCTTAATTTGGAAGTCAGAGAAGTATATGCTGAATAGCAGAAGTCATAGCCTGAATCCCTGAGGGGTTCTACTAATTACCTTCATTTCATGTGAGGACATGCATGCCAGCCTCACTGTGTGGGTTCTGTCTCCTCAGCCAATTTGCTAGCCACCTAACTACATAGAGATCAATTTAGAGTGCTTTTAACTTGTTAATTGTTATGTAGTATGCTATCAAATGCCTTGGCTGGTCATGATATGCTGTATGGACAGTGTGACCACTGACCACTGCTTATGGTACACACTCAAAAAAAAATTCTAGATTCATTGGATAGGACCAAAGCCAAGCTGCTAGGGGCAAAGCCTGATCAAATATTTAATATCATAGTTATGACCTGTCCCGTGGCCCTGCAGATAAGGCTTATTAGGCTAATAATATAAGTTATTTTCATGGTCTGTGGTGGGGCCACCTTTGTGAAATTGCAACACAAGTGTTGTGGGCGATACCTCAGAGACAGAGCTGGTGGGTAAGCTCGGGTTGTATAGCTGCAGGAATGAGTCAGCCAGTACATGTTTTGTGCTACTCAACAGGCAGCCGACCCATAGAGGATGTATTTTTAGTTCTGGAGAGTACTTTTAGCAAGTATTATTTTTTGTTGATAGGGAATTCATAATCCTTGGGGATATGTGGATTTTGTATAACAGTGTCTGGGGTGAAACCTGCACTAAATCTGTTTGCTGATATACTTGCATCATCAATTGGATTTGAATAGGTAGTGCCATTTTGATGCATTCAGGAGAATGTATTATTTTATAACTTTCTGACACAAGTCGAGAAGGATTCGTAATTATCCTTATGCTTCTGAGGCCAGTCGAGGTTCATGGGAAGCCTTTGTTTTCCTGATGGTACTTTTCGCTGCCTTGGATAACCTTTTGATGTTGATCTTGATTTTATTGGTCTTTACTTTTGCTATATAATCTAAGAAACTCCTTCCTTTTATTGTAATGATTAATACAGTTTTCAAGGTGAGAGTAGATTTTTTTGCATAACTACCATCTGCGTCAACATTTTGGGGGTTACAGTTATAATTGACTTTCGAGATTTCATCATAAAAATTGCAGGAGGTATGTTTTAGTTATTTATTTAACATTTGTTTACTGGGAAAGTCTGACTTGGAACAAAGCCAATTTTAAGCGGAGGCCCAGGGAGAAACAGTCCAGATGCATGTCTTTGTGACATGGGAGGAAACCCACACAAACACAGGGAGGACATGCAGACTCCACACAGAAGGCACCCCAAAAGGCACCCCAGCCAAGAATCGAACTGGAGAACCTCTTGCTGTGAGACAACAATGCGACCGCTGCACCACTGCACCATTCTTAAATGTTTCTGTATATATGTTTGATGTCTTTGAAGAGTGTGATGTTTGCATCTGTTGGTTTGGGGATTTTGAAGGAGGTTACTAGTTTGTGATCAGACTTATTGGGGAAGGGTATACCAGTGGGCTAGTACCTGTAGATACTATATTTATAAGGACCACATCAATTTTATCCTTTAGTGTGATCTTTATTTAATCTGGGGAATTCTTATTTATGAAGCTGAGGAATTGCTCAGCATAGCCTACATTTGACATATAGGTCTCTGTTTATTGACAGGTAGTTAGTCACCCAGAATCTTGGAGGATTTCTGCATTTGAAATTCATCCAATATATTAAAAAACGGACATGTTTTTCAGGAATTATCAAGGAGTTCTTATAATAAGCTACAATCTGACATTTGGTTTTATTTTCAACAAAGTGAATCTCAATAAGATTGATTTGTGGGTCTCTGAGAATCTGCCTTGAGTGAATGTGGTCTTTAAAACATAGCACTGCTCCACTCCATTTCCTGTTGGGTCTAAAGACATACTAGGTACAAAACCGTGGTATAGAAGGGTGATTTCTGCACTTTTATACCATGTTTTAGTAATAATGCATACATAAGTGTTATCCAAATGCTCGAGGGCATCAAGGTCAAGCAATTTCTTATTTAGGCTCTTAGTGTTGAGTAGTACAGCCTTGATACTGAATGGTGGTTGATTTGGTATGTTTAAGAAGTAAGATCCAGTACCTGAACTATGCCTAAAAAAGGCACTATGAGGCAGCAAAAGGCTTTAGCTAGTAGGTGGGAGCCCTGGAATGAGAGGTGCAATTTATTCTTGATGCTACAAGTAGGGCTATGCAGCAGCTCATCCCATGGTGACACATACAGGGTATCCCTTGAATTGCACCAGTTGTTTAGCCAGTTGCTGAAATCTATCATCTTTTCTTTGTACATCGGTATGCCTCTTGGGAAATTATGGATTATACTTGATACAAGAGTCTTTCCAGCTTTTGTAATGTACATGGAGAGCTTGCAAAGGTCACTCTCCATATCCTTTGGGGTTTTGGCACCAGGTCATTTACAGCCATATGGTCCACCACCATGTTGTAGTCATTCTTGTCTATCTAGAGGATCTTGAGTATCCATGAAACATTGGAGTTCTAGCCACCTGAAAGGCAACTCACCATCACTCTGTCTTTATCCAAGCTTGTGATAGTAGAGTCTGTCTAATTGTGGAGTCACAATCACCAATACAGTTTTATTACTGGTGGGTTTTGTACTTGGTTTGAGATGTTTTTTTTTTCCTCTCCATAAATTCACATAGTATCCCATTCTCTATGCCATTGTATTCCTTTCACTACTGCTACTAATTTTTCATCTTATTGCTCCTGTGTTACTTTGGGTCTAAACTTTATCCAGCCAGAGAATAATCTCATCATACACTTTTAGTCTTTACTGTTTGACTTTTATCTCCACAGCCAAGTGATTTTGTGCTTACTAATACCGGATACATTACTGCATTTAGACTTGCACAATTTTCCCTAACTGTTTAATACTTACAATTGCCACTATCCATAATATGCACATTTTAATGTATCAGGCCATTCAGTTAACAGCAATTATGCCGCAATGCTAAAAGTGATATATGTTTAAATTCCATTTGCTTAATCTGCCTAATTTTTTCTAGATTGTATAACACACCTGCAGAATACTAAAAACAGCTTGCATGGAATTCTCTACCAATAAAATAATATGCAACACCAGACAATTTAAAACAGATTTTCTAGCTTGCTGGTCTAAATTTGCATTTTATAGACTGTCATTAACAGAAAAGACATAGTACTACACATTAAAGTTACTTTTAAGCTTAGCATTTGAACACATTATTAAAAGCTGAGTCTTTACACTACTAATTTCACAGATGAGTAGCATTCAACTACTTACAGCCTCAAATCATTTTACCAAGTAAATATCTGTCATTACAGATATGATTATTGATAGTATAAACAACAAAAGGCCTCAGCTAGAGATGTAGGCCAGCTTATTTATGCCCAAAACAGCACAATTACCAAAAGCTGCCTTTACGATTCCTGCTAGTTACCTCATCATCTAGCAAGGAATTACACTATCTTTACTGACACAATGCAAGAACTCTAGCCAGGTGGTGGAAAGTTGACTCCAACTGACAAAGATGTCATCCATGACCTGTTACAATGGCAAAAGCAATACAACTGCAGATAAAGTCCCTAACTGGCTGCTCTTTCAAATAACTATATGGGGCAACTAAACTGTTGCTACAGACTCTTTACATTCCACCTCACACACATCTGTATTGTATTGATGCAACTATTAGTGCAGTAGTGGAACTTTCCAAACATTACAGCTTAACAGTATTAGGCTATTTCAACACCGATTGGAAAGGGATCTAAAAAGCAACAGTTTAGCACTATGCTATCTACCAAGGATCTGACCCAGCCCAGTTAAGGAACTAGGCTTAATTCCCAGAAGTCACAATTACCAATATTCCAGACAAAATAAGAACACTTGAAGTTGTGTTTAAATCTGCTACCACTGCAAAAGCTTTTCTCTCTTGACCTTTAAAGATCAGAAAATACCCCCCCCCCGATGATAATTAATAGAATAATCCCCAAATCTGATTCTTCTAATATGCTGCTGAGAAGCTGTAGACTTGATATTGAGCTGTCCTTGTACACTAACACCATGTTGGCGAATGTTCTCCAGTATTATGTTGTGTTTTAAGTTCTGCCCATTTTATAAAAGTACGGTATACTTATTAATAACATGGTTATGCAGAAGCTTTAGCATTATAACTGCCATGTATTCATTTGCTAATCAAATATAACCCAGCATGGAAAACAAAAACCTAACAGATCCAACACTTCTTGTTTAAAAAGAACCTTTAAAACTGTCGATCACTCAGTCCTGTTACTAATAGTTACCTCCTGTGACATAAAAGTATAATATGGTTCAGTCCCTGTCTCAGTGATAGAATATTTAAGATATTCACAATTTACTGTCTAACTCAGGCACAATTTACAAAGGTGTGCCATACGGTTACTGCTTGGAACTTTACATTTCTCACCATTTGTAAAGACGAACTCTGAGATCTTCCACACATAGGATAAAATTAATAAACTATGTCACTGTTGTTCAGTGCTTGTGTATCATAGAAAGGTGCATAAAGCCCTGTCTGATGCATAAACCATACTAACACCATGGAACAGGATCACGCAGGACCTCTTTTGCATTCCTACTCCATGGTGTCTCAACCACCTACCTCTATTTTGTCCACAGCTTAACTCCTCACCCACCCTGTGACCATGGTATGCACACAACACCTTCCTAAGGTGTGTGAACACTTCTACTTATGTGCCAAATATAGCTGCAGTGCATATGTACTGCTTGCTGTGACCCAGCTCATGATGTGATCCCCCTGTGCTGCAGCACTATTCTCATGCTTCTAGAAAAGTCAACACAGTAATAGGTCCGCCCTGGCCACTCACGAGCACCGCCCCCTAATTATTCATCCAGCATGTAGGATGTTCTATAAACCCAGGATTTCTGTGTCAGAGTCTGAGCTTTTATTTCTCTACTGCATTGAGACAGCAGGAGGAAGATGATGGTAAACAGGAAATAAGGCATACATAAATTAAATGTATCACTGCACATGTTAAGCTACTGCCTGTTTTCATTTAAACCATTGTTTGGTGTGGAGTTCAGAAATAATTATTTCATACATAAAAAATTAAATGCCTTTGGAGTATGTGCAAACAGGCTTGATAAAAAAGGCGATGTATGCATCATAGATAAAGGTGCTGTATGTATCACAGATACAGCCCTTTGTTATGGAATACTGAGGGATGACTTATTCTATTGAGTCCAGAGAATAATATATATTTTTTCATAAATGATTCAGTGACAGGACATAACAGCCTGATATGGAATGCAAAAAGAACACAACACTGTGTACTATGAAATTATATTCCTGTAAGTAATAGATGTTCTGAAAAGATAATTAAAATGTAAAGCACAAGTGAACTAAGAAAAGTAAGCATAATAATTTCAGATGTCCAAGGAAAGTACAGCATTAATTTTTTTCATTAGATAGGACCAGTACACAATATGAGGTCCCAAATTTCAACTGCATTCTCAGTATTCACCCTTGTCTTCTGGTTGTATTCCTGTGTACAGCATGGGAAATGCATGGTGAACAGTGATCTTTCTGGCATTCCATCTAACGAGTGAGGATAGTGGAGGTGGATGAGTAAACACTGGGAGGGTTACTCTACCAGCATCATGCCAAATTGGACACAATGCAGAGCCATATGTCTACAACCTAAGAATAGATGTTATCTCACAAGAAAAACCTTCCGGAGTGCCTATTACATTTATGAACTGATTCCCTTTATTGCAGTGCATTCATCTTTTAAATATGTTGTGTTCAGCTATATTTCTATGCTGAGGTAAATGTTCAGACTGAGAGCAGTTAGACTATCTGGTGTTCTCTTTCTGTTTCAATTTCATTCCTTATCTTCATTTACTTGTTTGTTTTTCAGTAGCTGCTTTCTCGTTGGTGTTGTAGAGAAACAGAGCCAGCCATGGTCTGAAACTCATTGCAAAGCAATGCATAACAGCATCCTTTGGAAAGACAGTCACCGTTGGAAATTACTACATTGGTAATATATCCCAAAGAGTAGAGACAGTGGTCAGGGATTTGGGAACTCATGTCGACAACCAGGCCATTGACCATCATTATCTGTGGCAGTAAGAAAATCCTTCTACATTCCACAACATATGCAAAGGTATGGCATCTAGGTCCAAAGATGTCATTTTCTGTTGTATTTGGCCCACATCAGACCAATCACTGAGTACAGCACACACTTTGGTATGTATGTGACCAGGTATTCGCAACAACAGGAGTGTCTAGAGAGGTTCTTCACAAAAAGAATACAGGGCATAAAAATGTCTTATGTGGACCTCTTCAAAGCTGTGTCCCTGTACTCTGTACATTACAGAGTATTGTCAGATGATCTATGCCTCACCTACAAAGCATCTTTGGATCCCACCCTGATGGACCTGTCGCACATCTACAAAACAAATTGCACCAGAAATGCCCGATATTGAGACATAACCTCATCTGCAACATAACAGGACATGTTGGAGGACAGGTATGTGTCTCATAAATGATCCCTCCTCTGGAACAGGTTTTTCAAGCAGAGTTCTTCCATAATCAAATTAAAGCTTAACTTTGACCAGTGGATGAGGAGATAGAAATGGTCTGGCATCAATGCCGCTTAGAGATGCCACTGTCCAAGCCTATCTACATCCCTTAAAATTATCCTGGTGTATCAAATCATATCAGATACATTTGGGAAAGCATGGCTAGGCTTAAAAAGGCCTCTAGGGCCACTAGCATATTAATGACCTATGAACCTATCCCCATAGCATTAAGTTTTGTCATGGGGACACAGACACAAACCTGTGGGCAGTTTGTTGGACCACTAATTTGCCTATTACAAGTCCTTGAGATGTCACATGAAACTGAGACTGAAAACATGAACACTCTTCACAGAACACACACCTGCTATGACCTGAACAGGAGAACCAAGTAATGAGGCAATTGTGGTAACTGCTCTTCCACTAAGGCATATATCTGAAAGACTGTAATACATTTCTTGTTAACTGTGACATGCTCATAATAATATTAAACATCACAACAGTGCTGAATTAGGCATGCAATATCTCTTGTGTTTATTTTATGTAATCTCTCAATTCTCTTTCATAATGCTACAGATTGCAGCTCACAATTAACCTACAATTTTAAGATTTTGTAAACTGTCTTTTTTTCTACCTTTTAGATGAAATATGTTAGTGAATTCCTGTAACTGTCACTTTTATACAGAGGATTAAAATTATATGCTGCTAAAAAGCATTATTCTGTAATACTTAATTGGATTTCTTCAGTCTTCATATGGATATTCTGCAAATATTAGCATGTCACCCCTCAAATGAGGGCCATAAATTTAGCAGGTCAACATGATTAATAAATTAAATGGAGCAAAAATATGACAACACAATTGCATACTTCATAATAATATAGTTACTGTACATAGATGTTTAAAGAGAATGTTGTTTCTGATGTCATGATTAATGAAATAAAAGTCAATGCAATAAAATAAGATAGTAGGTCCCTGATCTTGTTTCAAAAGCCATACACTGCGAGACTCTAAACAATAACCTGTTACAGGCTAGTTTGCCTTTCATTACAGATTTCCAGGAAATAACTTTAGTAAAAGGATGTTCACAGTCACCAACTCTTCCTGGAAAAGGTATTACTAGCACAACATATAAATGCATTTCAGGTGGTATCTCGAGTAGGGCCAAACCTGTCAAGAATTTCTCATGTTGTTTTAATACAAGACAGTTTTATGAAATTTTCACTTGCCAATGATTCTGTTATCTGATACAAGTCTGTAGCCTTAGCCC
Organism: Protopterus annectens; assembly: GCF_019279795.1. Classification (NCBI taxonomy): domain Eukaryota; kingdom Metazoa; phylum Chordata; order Ceratodontiformes; family Protopteridae; genus Protopterus; species Protopterus annectens. Next base: position 383,671,426 of record NC_056739.1, read on the forward strand.
AACAAAAGATGATTATCAAATACATAGAATAACTCAGTCATGACTAAGCTCTTTTTATCCCAAGGGTCTCATTAAAACCATTAGAAAATTACTTAACATTTTGATAAGATCAAAGCATTCCAAACATCCAATTATTACCTTATTTTCAAGACCATTATATAGCTCATTACAACAATTAATTTAGGTCACAGATGTATGCATTTAACGGCAAAGATCACCATGTAATCCATGAAATGAGACCCATCACCTCATTGCTGTACTTGGGTGATGGGAGCGGAAGTATTGCAGTGTGGTGTGACCTACAAAAGAAGGTAACTGGCTTTGTAATATGCAGCCTTCAGATGCATATTATGAGAGTCACATAAATCTTACCTGCTTTTAGCTAGTAATAATAACTGGATATGTATACCTTCCCCAGCCATAAAAAGGTATGCTTTTTCTGTGGAGTGTAAACTGTGTAAGACCATGACTGACAGTATTGTATGTTATGTTTGGCTGTACATAAATACAAAATGCAGTGTTTTCTTCTGATTTAGGTAAATACTTCTGGATTATTTATAGTTTTCTTATATGTTCATGAATACTTCATTTCTTTGTAGTCTTTTCTTGAATGTTATTACCAAGAAAGGTATATAATAAACAGGCTTCACAATACCTAATTTATTCCTACCATATATATAATACAGAAGTAATGCACAGAATATCGCTTTTTGTCTTCCGTTGATAGCAATGGAAAATATACTGAAAATGAACACTTTGAGATTGCACAAAGCTGTTTGAGAAGTGTTTCATGTTATGTGCTGAATCACTTTTCTGAGTAATACATACGATTTTTTGGAGGACCTCAACCTCACAATAACCCACAAGTGTCTCCCTTGATCACAATATGGACACATTGATCTCACCTGAGGCAAGAGGTCACCAGCATATTTATTACCATGAGAGGCAAGAGTGGGTGAAAAGAACAGTGTCAGAGGCTTAATACATTGCATGATCCCCTATGGTGCCTGACTTGTTGGTCTAGGAGTATGATTATTGCTTTTCACATGAGAGGCACCCTGGGTTCAAGTCATAGACAGGCCTAGTATTTGGAACTGGCTACATACAGTCTAATGGAAAAGGTGTCCCACTTTATATAAGATGATCACAGGTTTCAGACCTACCATACTGTACATATCAGAAAAAAAGTTGATTTTTAATCTGCTAGCACAGAGAATTAAGACTATCAGCTGTTAAGTGACCTGATTTCAGTTGTCCAGGGTTTGATTCCTTCAGCCTCCATTTACTTACTGTGTAACTCTGAACAAGTCACTTTCAGAAACTGCTCTGGGACATTTAGGAAATTGGACAAGGCTCCTCAGTGGGCTCCTGAATTCCATGCCAAGTAACTACTTATGAACCTATGAGTGAGCCATGATTGGGGATTTATTTTTATTTATTCACCTATGTGGCCATGGCATGGCTCAACTTTCACAAGAGGTTGCACATGATAGGGGTGTGCATTCTACTACAAGTACAGCCTTTGTCCTGCAGTGCTACATACCACAGGGCAATCACAGAAGTGTAGTCCTTCCACTAGACCAAGTATAGGCCATCCCTTGGCCCAAGCCAGACAAGCTGGCAACTCCCACTAATTTCATCATCACCCATAGTAAGTCCGAGTGAGGTTTGAGGTTTAAGGTTTAAGGGTGCTGCAACAAGTGGACTTTGCTTTTGCATTTCACCTTCCCCTCTTCTCAGAGTTTCTGCGAGTTTAGAGTAGGTATATATAAAAATTAGGATGTGGGGATTTGCCTGCATATCAACAGGTGTAGAGGGTAGAGTGTCCCCCACAAAAAGGTAGGTTTGTGGAGTTTATCTGAGCTTAGAAGCACTGCTGTTTTGAGTACATGATCTCCCAAGAATTTAGACAGTTTAGTTTCAATTAACTTTACCTTGACCAGAATGATACATGATTCATCACCCTGAACCTCATGTTTAACTTTTGCATTCTAGTTTATACTACTGTCTGAAGCAGTTGAACATCCTTGATCACTGGACAAGAAACAGAACAAGTTTAATGTCCTCTGTCATAGGTTGATAAGTAAGTACTAGTCTGGCAGCCATTTTGGCCTAGCCTGTTTCCATTTTTGTGCTAAACATAACCTATACCATTTGATTATAGGTTGACTTACCCATATATTACCACTAATGAGAATAACTGGGATCATACCATAGATAATTTGATGGGACCCATTCATGAGATAAAGCATTTAGGAGCAGCCTTTGTCTATCAGTAGTACAGGGGACAGTCCTAGGACACATTTTCTCTTTCCTATCTGTAGATCTAAGTTATGCTTGAAAATGGACAGGGAAGAACTTTGTTATGTGGCTGGCAAGTCCCACAGCAGTGGTATCCTCTGCAAGATATTCCTATCCCTCCAAACTATTCTGTTGTTGCAGAACTTCTAAATGTCTAAAAATGTATAGCTCCCTAGACTGAGTATTTCTGATGCTATTTCACTTGCTGATGTGCAGCAGATCTATCAGTAATGGGTCGGAGTATTCCTTGTATGCCAGACACAGATCACCTCATAGCAGTATGTAGGATACCATGTATAGTGACAGGGTTTGAGTCTCTCCATGTAGAGTATGTTGTTTAGACCTTGCATCCTTTAAGTAAGGTACTTCTGTGGGTATTCCAGTTGATGCATATGTCTAGGCATATGCATGTCAAAAGGGCATTATATTCAGTGATTAGCCTAATGAGGGACAATGACATCACAAGAGCTAGACACAAATCCTTTGTTTATAAGCAGTGCACTGTAGAAGGACTTTATTACAGTAGACACATACTGGTCAAAAGTTAGATCACTGTTCATATAAGTTCCCAAATTCTGAACAAATGGGTCAACTCTTAGGGGCATATTGTCAGTGTGCTAGTTCCCTGAGATAGATGACTTCTCAAAGGATACAATAATGAATGTTTTAGCATTTAGCTTGTCCATGATTTTGGAGCTAGTTAGCTAAGTCATTTTAGGATTCAATGACTGCTCCTAGCTTGCAGTCATCTGCAAGTCTAGGCAGCCAGAGCCCTTTGGTATTTACTTTTACTTCAGAAAAGTAGATGCCAAACAGGAGAGGTCCCAGTATAGAGCCGTGAGCGACTTCATTGGTGACTAGTCTTTTTGTGGAATTAACTTCTCCTGTTTTGATTATCTGCATCCAATCTGTGATCCAGTTGGCAATCCAATGGGTGACAGGGATTTATTCCCAGTTTATTTAGCTCTTCTACTATGCCTGAGTCATTAGTGTCAAAAGCTTTGTCCAGGCTGAAGTATGCAGTGAGTATCATTTGACCTTCATCCATTTGCTTTGGTGACCTTTTCAAAAAAAATCCAATAGGTTGAGTAAGCATGACCTGCCACTGACGAATCCAAAGTGAGATGAGTCCAGTGTTTGGAGGTTCCCTATGTCCTGACTGATTAATTTCATAAGTCCTTCTATGGCTATGCATATGAGGCTGGTTAGACTTTTGGGTCTGTAACTGCCTCCGTGGAAGGTCCTCCCTTATGCAGGAGATTGACTATTCCTGTTCTCCATTTGCTTGGTACAAAACCTGTATGGAACCTG
>NC_056739.1:383680037-383865037 GCF_019279795.1 Protopterus annectens
GATGGTGCAGAATACATCCTGGGATACTATCAGGTCACATGGAAGCTGTGTTCTTTGCCTTGGATAGGGCCCGCAATACTTGATCTATGCAGGTGTGAGATGCGGGACAAGTATCAGGGATGTTGAAAGGGTCTTGTGGGGCTGTGAGGTGAAGTTTGTGCTTAACCTATCTGCTAGCAGGTTGGCTAAGTCAACAGGATCGGTGTAAGTGATACTGTTAAGTACTAATTCAGAACAAACCTGGGCTTTGCCCTGGAGGTTCTTGACGTAACTGAAGAAGACTTTATGATTTCCCTTTGTTTTGGGGGCTAGTTTCAATTCATAATTGTCCATGGAGGTTTTCACTTGTGATCTAATTTGCTTGTTGAGGCTAATGAAGGAGTTTTTCCAATTTGAAATTAGTTCCTTTTTTACCCTTGGGCAACAGCTTCTTCCTTTTGTTGTAAAGACTGTTGATACAGGATACAGGATGTCCACCGTACAGATTTGTGTTTCCTTGAGGGGCAGGTTTTATTTCTTTTGGGTGTGTCTGAGTCCATGCAGTTGTACAGGTGCTTGTATACTGCATTGGTGTACTGTTCAGCATACTTGTCTGCATCCTCTGAGGGAGGCGGGGGTGTGACGCTACAGATACCTTCCTTTAGGAGGTTGTAGTCAGCTTTTGAGATGTTTTTTAGCTTGATTGTGGCTGGGGGGGGGGGGTTGGGTGGGATAGAAATTTTGAATGAGACATGCTGATGATCTGATCTTACCAGGGAAGAACATACTATGGGAGTGGTACAGCGGTCACCCATGTTGGTGAGAACCAAGTCCAGAATGTTATCTCCCCTTGTGGGGGGTGAGACGAGCTGGTCTAGTGTGTTAGAATTGATGAAGTCAAGGAATCATTGAGAGAGTGCATTAGTGCAGGAATAGTTCACCCAGTCTATGGTGGGGTAGTTGAAGTCACCAAGGATCAGGGTGTTAGGGGGTACCTTGATGGAGTCAAGTAGATCCAGTTTAGAGGAGTGGGTGTCCTGAGGCATGGAGGGGGGTCTATATCTAGCTATAACTTGGATGGGTGTCTTGCCAACTGTCAGTTGCACCTGGAGTAGCTCCTGTGCATCATGTGGGCAAACCAGTTTGGAGGTGTGCCTCTCCTTAATGAAGATAGAGACTCCACCACCCTTAGTCTTCCCGACCTCATTTTGGGGTCTGAATGTGTGGAAAGAGGTGTAGCCTGATAAGGCAGGGGTGGTCTCTGCTGCCCTGAACCAAGTTTCTGTGACTGCACAGACATCTGCATCTTCCAGTGCAAAGAGAGCCTCCATTTTCAGGTTAAGGCTCCTAGCGTTAAGCAGCATGATCTTCAATTTGCTTATTGACAGATCTTTTATGTTGGAAGGTTTGTCTCTGGAACATTGCCTAAAAAAGGCACAATGGGGGAGACAAAAGCCTTGGCCAGGATCTGGAAACCCAGTGGTGACAGGTGAAGGCCATCTCTGGCAAAGCATCAAGGCCTGTTGACCATGTCATCCCAGGCAGACAGATACTGGTTCTCCTTGAAATGACACCAGAAACTAAGCCAATTGTTGAAGTCAATTATTTTTTGTTGGTATTGTGGTATCATTCTTGGTGAAGATAGGATGCTGCTTAGGGCTAAGGCATACCTCCCTGAAACACATACTCTGAGAGTTCGATCATGTCTCTCTTCATATAGTCCAGGGGGTCTATATCACATAGTTGAAGTGTCAACACTTCGACTATGTAAATATCGAACCCAAAAGTTCAAAAACTGAAAACTCTGAATACACAGAACAGAGATTTTTTGCCCAGGGGAAAAAATCACTGTTCCACACACAAACACTACATACTGTTTCTAATGTGGGGGACTTCACCCCCCACACCCCCCTACTTAAATATACCAACTCCGAGATCGCACCACAGTGGAGGAAATAGCAAAGTGGTAGAAACGGCCCACCAAATTCTTTCCCAGTGACCTTCTCCTTGTCGAGACTGGTGAGGGGGACACCAATGTCTTACAACTGAGTCACCAATGACTAGTATGTTTGGTTTAATGTTATGTCTTGTGGGCTGTGATGTTTTTAGTTTTGCCTTATGGGCTGTGTTTGTGAGATGCTGGTGTGTTGTCTGCTGTGTGTGATGTGTTTGGTGTTGTGTGTGGAATGTTTGTGAGTGTGTTTTAGAGGTCTCTGCTGTTTAGGTAAGTTTTTATTGAGAACTTTACATAGGTATGTGTCTGTTGTGCTTGACTATGTGATGTGAGTGGTGTGGTGTTTGTGTTAGCAATTTCCTCTTTGTCAGGAGAACTGAATCTGAAGTGAGAGAGCATTGACTCCAGGTTACTAATGTACATGTATTTCTCCCATGTGGAAGAATTATGTGCTAGGAGAAGAGGGTTGTCAGTAAACATGAGGCAGTTGCTACACTGTCTCAGTATGCCCATGTCAACCAGGCTGGCAAGAGAACAGATGGGAATTGTCCATAGTATTCCATATGCTTGGGCAGACTTATGGAGACATGGTTTTGATAAGGGTTTGTCCACAAGAGTCTAAACCACAAGAACCTTCTTAAATGTAAAGCAGCTGGCCTGAAGCACAAGCGCTAAAACCAAAGTTAAGATGGTTAGAATAACAGATAAATTTAATCAGGCTACTAACAAGCAGTGATAGAATAAAAGCACTTGAACACTTAAGAGCACACAACAAAAATAAGGTAATAAAGTATGAAGAACACAATTACAGTAAAAGCAGCTGAATGAAGTGTAATTTTTTTTTTTTTAAGTGGAAAGGGAGGAAACAGAAGATAGTTCAAGATTAGGGAACTAAGGCGGTTGCCTTCTCAAATGCTCTCTCTCTACTCTGTACACTGAGCTCATGAGATAGGACAGGGAGGAGTGTCCAAAGTATATACACACACACACACACACACACACACACACACACACACACACACACACACACACACACACACACACACACACACACACACACACACACACACACACACACACACACACACACACACACACACACACACACACACACACTCACACACACACGCACACACGCACACACGCACACACACACAGATGCACACTTGTATCTTCCTTCTACAGACTATATCTACTTTATGTACATAAACTATTCTTAATATTAGACAACTGTAATTCGCTAGTTAGCCCACTCTTTATATCATCTCACTTTTAATAGAAATCACTGTCAGTTTCTTTTTTCTGATTAAAAGTCATCCATTGCATACAAATGTGAGGCATGTAATTATTGTAAATTCATTTCTACAGGATCTAGTTTCACAGTGAATCAACACATGTTTAAAGCCAGAGGCCGGTACAGTTATAGTTCTAAATCAGTGGTTTACCTGGCTTCCTGTCAGTCATGTCCGGCTTTTTATATCGGCAAAACTGATAGGAAATTAAAAGAAAAGATTTATGAACACACATATCATATAAGGAAGAAGAGTAGTACCAATGCCCTAGCGCGACACTGTAACGTGAACCCTACCCATGCTTTTTTGTTCAAAGTGATAGATCAGGTAGTGGTTGATGAAAAAGGTGGACCACATCAGTTACTGTTACAGAAACAAGATCTTATTTGGCAGCTTAGGCTGAATTCTTACACTCCCCTGGTTTAAACGAGGTCACATCTTTGCCTTGTATTTTGAAGTTGAGAAGTCTATTGAGGTGACACATACAGTATTTAATTTCAAGTTAGCAAAAGGTAGCAACTGTTGTAGTTTATTCCTGTTTTTCGTCTTGAGTTCCTTTGCACATTTTTATAGTCTAGTACTAAAAATTTGTTTTTAAATTTTTCAACATTTTTAGAACACAGATCCTCTAAGGTTTTAGAACACAGTTTACTGTATGTATTTCTACTTTTAGGTATTTGACACCCTGTTCATAGTTATTGACATTTTTGCTTCAGACACTGTCACCTCTTGGTGTTGTGAGCAGCAGTCTGTTGTTATATTTGTACTCATTTTTATACTTATTATTATTACGTTCTTTTCTTCTTTTACACTCCAAGCATATATTTAAAACTACATTTTCCTGCATTTATGCTTTTCATTCAGTATTTCTGTACTTTATGTTAGAGTACAGTTTTGCATTTTGTTTTTTCTAAAATGAAAGTTTTAAACAGAAGTTTTAAATGAATGATTTTATTTTGCTGACATGAGCTTTTGTAACACAAGAAAAAGGTTTTTGATGCAGAACACTTTTAATTATTTAACTTAGTATTTAATTAATTAATTGAATGGTGGCTAAATCCAATTACTGTGCTTTGCTTTGGCGCCTTTTTCATTTTAAAACTGTGTATGAAGTTTTTTTCTTTTGTCTGATGAAGTCTTCCAAAGGTGGAAGACGAAAAGCGCTTGACATTAAACTTTTTTGGAGTTATTCTAGCCAGATCGGAGCCTGTGTTGTTTTTTTTTTTTTCGTTTTGGAGAGTTTGTTGTTCCAGTTATTTTCAAGAGTTTCGTTTTCTGATTAAAAGTCATCCATTACTTACTTATTCAAAGTTTTCTTCCCATAGTCTACTTCTTGTATGCACTCAACTTCCTGATCATCAGTATACCAGTGATATTGTAAGCCTGTCCTTTGAATAACTTCTCAATGGTGAGGAGTAATACACTTCAAATATTTAACGTCTGCTTTCTCTCATATATACAAGCTCACCTGTGTACACTCCTATTTTTTTCCCCATAAAACTAACTGATGGCAGCATATTTCTCCTCATAATCCCATAAGTGATAACACTCATACCAAAGATTCCGATCTGCTATTGTTTTCCACTTTTTTGTTTTAATTCATTTGTCGCCATAAGAATCACTAGGCAATCACATTTCCTTTTAATATCATTTCCAGGGTGATCTGTTTTCTAGTAACATTTTTGGGTGTGTGGAATGTGCTGTAATCTTTCCTATTCTAATCTGTCTAGTGCATTATTTTGACATTATGGCCTGTAAGTACCTAAATTCAGTAGTCTAGGCCACATGTTCATGGCTGAGTGGTTGTAGGCCCACTGCAGACTTTAATCCACCATTATTAATTGGGTTGCTTTTTACCTCTGAGTACACTAAAATGGATTTCTGATTAGAAATCATCAAGTCTTCCATTGCAGGCTCCACTGGGCTTGACACTGGCTGTTTGCAGTGCACTTTTCCACTAACATAACTCATTCAGAGAGAGACTTACAGGTATCACTGTTAGGCTTGAGAAATCCACATTTAAGTCTCCATTCCTCAGGAGGAATATGTCTAATTTTATCATCCTTTTGGACTCCCTATATTCCATCCTTATATGGATGATCTCTAGCTGATTAAGCTCAGTCTAGCAAGAACAGAAGAAATTAAGATGCATACTATTACTAGCTATAGTTGGCTGCAGTGGTTAGTGTTGTCGCCTCACACCAAGAGGCTCTCTGGTTCAGTTCTCGGCTGGAGTGCCTTCTGTGTGGAGTCTGCATGTCCTCCCTTCAATCAACTGAACATTAAAAGACATGCAGGTAGGTGTGTGAGTGTGTATGTGTGTGTGTGTGTGTGTGTGTGTGTGTGTGTGTGTGTGTGTGTGTGTGTGTGCCTTCTCTGAAAATTGGGTGCCGGGCTGGCAACTCGACACAGTAAAAATTCACTCCCATTCATAAGTGGACTGGTGATGCGCTGTGGTGACCCCTAACTGGAAAAGCCAAAAGACTTTTACTATTACTAACTATATATAGACTTTGTCCCTACTAAACTCCAACCCCTAGTTGGTGAGAGCAGGCTGGAATTTGTATCAAAATAGGTAACTGGAGGATTCCTAGATATCACATTATCATTTAAGGAACAGGTCAATGAATGTAATACATTTAACTGGAATTGGTACAGTAGCTCATGCTTTGGTATCATTCATTTTGGATAAACATAATGCTGTCTGCATTGGGTTTTATGCTAGTGACCTCAACCGTCTTCAGCACTTGCAAAGTCAATAGTAAGAATGCTAATCAGTGCTACTCCTTTCTGTACTGTTATTTGTCTCCTTTATTATTTTCACTGATTGCCTGTGACATCACACTGATAATGTAAGATGCTAACACATTTCAAGCCCTCACAGCTTGGGTGATGTCTGTCTGAAGAAACTTTTGACTCCCTATATTCTGACTTGCTCAACTCATTCTTCTTATGTCAATGGGCTGCTTGTACCCAGGGTGTATTTAAAAAAAGTCTGATAGGTGGTTCCTCATTTATGTGCCTTTCCTGTGGAAGCCATATTCCTTGATTTGGGACTGTGATTCTTAGGCATATCTTTGAAAGCCACTGAAATACTGCCTATTCAGGAAACTTTACTTCATTCGCTGCCAAGGATTTTGATAACATTCATCCTTTTTATGTATCTCAGCATGTTTTTATTATTAGTATCTGTTTAGCTTCTGTTTCAATGTGTTTTAACTTTATAGGCAAAAATTCAAGAATTATAATAAATACGTGTACATGCAAGTGTGAAATTCCTGTGTTCTGGTCATTCGCATTTAGAGTTACTGTATGCAGAAATTTATGTTGTGTATTCAGAAATATTATTTTAACTTTTGTATTTCCTTAAACAGTTGTGTTATCCTGTGGCTACTTCTTAACATATCTGGCCCAGTCTTACAAAAACAGAACCTCACATGACCTTCAGAACAGTAGCAGTGCTACTATGCAGTTTTCGACCAAAGCTGACTTGTTATTCAAGTGAAAATGGTCCCTTTCTCAACAGTAACAGTGGATGGCATTTGTGAAGACAGGTATTGTTCAAGAAAAGCAGCAGAAGTAGTGACAGTTACAAAAAGTTATGAGCCTCCATTTGACGTGGTAAATACACACGGGTAGAGAAGTTTTCTGCATTTTGGTTGCCAATTTTGACTTGCTCTTTTTTTAAGCCACAACATAAACAGGTTCATTGTCACAGTACATTCCAACTTCAGCCCATGGTTGTTACTATTAAATATGAAATCTCATTTCAGAAGGATATTGTCTTGTAGCTGGAGATTAATTCATAAATTTAAGTATTTTGAAAATGCATCATCTAAGTTATACTCATGTCTTAGCAAATAATTAGTGTTTGATTTGCTGGTTTTCAGTACCTTGGAGCAGATAATCATCATCATTTGTTTCCAGCATACAGTTCCTAAAAACATACATTTGAAAACACACAATGTGAATGTGCTATGCAGTCCTGAAATGTGTTTTTGCACACTAAACTCAGTGGATTCATAACCACACTTTGGGGAATAACTGAGTAGTGATACTACAGGGTCCCTAAAGTGAGTATTTTAAACAAGCTGTACAGATAAACCTTTTTTTTTTTGTTTGTTTGTTTTTCATTAGCACTACATTAAATACAACCCTGCATTATAATAGTAGCAAATGCCTGGTCCTATTTTTATGTTGTGTGATTACAGATTAGCATGGCTTCTTTTATGCATTATTTAAATAAGTAAAATGATAAATTCCACTATTATATTAAAAGTTTGAGGAAAAAAACTTTGTTTGCCATACTTTCACAATACTGTTTGCATATTGTCAATATCTTTTAATATCATACATGTTTATTATGAATTAATTAAAGTCTAAATCTGGTCATGTAGATGGGAGAAGAGCTGTGCCAGTTATCAGCTGTTAAGAAATGTTTTCATATGGGAATGATGTGGACAGGTGCATATAGGGCTTACTGCTTGAAGAGTACCAGAAAATCTGATAGAGAGTGGTGAAGGGCTATGGAATGGCCGAGGCCAAGTAAAGTATCAGGAACTGGATTAAGGGAAAAGGGAGTTTGATAAATGGGATAATTAAAAGAACTGGTAATGGTCTGTTGCATGTTATAACATGCCAGGAGTTATGCAATCTGATTTGACTATTCAAATCATTGAAAAGCATGGTTGAACTTGGAAGGTTAATATTGTTGAGGAAATGTGCCTGGTCAACAAAGAATTCCTCACTGCATTATTACCATTTCAAGGGGGCATTTTTAAAAGGCAGGGATAGGCTGGTAAAACAATATTACCTACTTATGGCAAGAATTTTTAGCCACTTGGTTGTTCTCCCTTAAAAAAGCATGGCATACAAAAACAGCTGTTAGTATTTAATACATATGTATTCCTGTACCCTTCAGAATTAGCAATCCTAAATTATCATTTTATTATGTGGCCTTGTTAAACAAGCAGTACGGTCAACAAAATATGCAGTACTACATTACTCATCTGCTGAAAATACTAGAAAGCATTTCCTTTCTCTTTCAGTATATGTAGCTCTGCTATAGAATTATGTTTCTACATGATGTATAGAGCACATGGCAATGACTGCAGAAATTCAAAATTCTCTTAAACAGAAAAGGAAAAGCTAATGTAGCACATCGGAGTCAGTGCCATTAAATTGTATATACAGTCTCATTTGCAGTTCAAATTGACTCTTTAAAGTGTGTTTATCAACATTATTTCTTTGTCTGCATCTGTGAATGTGTTTCTGTCTTCATGTGTATGCACTGATACTTTAAGAGTTATATTTTCAGTTATCTGGTCTTCTAGCAACAATTACATATCCTGCACCAACAGTCAAGTATTAGGTATAAGAACTAATTTATGCCAAAAATATTTAAAAACTACTATTACCACTAAAATCAAAAAACAAAATAAAATGTAAACCAGATGAACAGCTAATTTTCTAACCAGAATAATGACCTCTTGGATGCACATTACAGGGACATAACATCCCACAGGTGGGTAGACCCACTTTCTGCAGTGTCAGGTCTCACAACACCCCTTGGTGGTCTGTTTTTCTCTGTAACACCCATCCCTTCAGATGCTATTACTTGCATAATCCTGTATCTGTCACATGATCAAACCCCATACCTCCAAGCCTTCAAAATCGCAAGGACTATAATGACAGAAATGTATCAAGCAATTTTATGAACCTGTGTTCTTGTATTTCTCTTTCTATTGTTTTAATAATTTCGTACTTGATTTGTGCCATCTTCTGTCTCAAGATGATAGTCATATGCTCAATACTTGCCAGATTCAGAAGAAGTTGGAATTACCATCAACTAAACTCTCTTGGTTTGGTATAATGGTTACTATACATGCTAGGGTAGGAATTGTATACGAGTTAATTCTTTACTGGTTGGTGATTTGATCCAGATGGAAATAATCCCTTGTGATTTAACTTGGCAAGTCAGGAGTAAAGCCTTTCATAGCTCCTGCCCAAACACATAGCAATAGTATGCCATGCCAGGAATAATGTAGCCATTGTCAGCAAGATAAAAGCAATTTGAGTTTTCATATTGTCATAAAGGTACTTCTAGTCCATTGAATTTCCATATTGCTATCAATTTGGATTGTGGATTTATCCATACATTATACACCGCAGATGAGTTGTAAAGGGCCAGACTGAATAAAGTACAGAAAACGAATACTGTTATAAGAAAAGAATCCAGCACAATTCAATAAGACATGAGATCAGCAGAATTATCTCTGAAATTATGGGACAGAGTTGAGTGGAGGGATCATCATAAAGGTGGGTTATATTGGAGAGCTTTGTGCAGAAAAATGTAAGACAACGACCTTGTAATTTAAAATTTTAAAGGTGGAGGAAGCAGAGGCACTAAGTGACTGTTGGTTTGATATTTTCAATATATGAAAGCATAAAACTGAAAAAAAATTGTAGTATTAGAAGTCTGCACAGAGTAAATGAATGTCATCTTAACATTTTCTTAAGTGTTGGAAACTGTTAATTTTCATTTTCAGTTTCATATACTGACAAGATTCATAACAGTAGTATTTATGACTTGATGTATTCAATGACTTAAGTTTCTTTTATTTGATGTAACAAACTGGATAATCATTTTTCAAGAAAATACCTTTAAGCCACAGCATATCAATACACAGAGTCTACTTCAGATTTTATACAAAGAAAATGGCTAATAAGATGTGTTCTAAAATAAGCATTTAATCTTGCTTCATTCATTAAGCCTTTTAAAGATACTGTAGTCTACATTATTCTGTTTATATTGCCAGTTAGTACTTTAAATATTTATAGCTTTGTTCATGATTATGCATTTGATTAGGCATTATAGAGTTCCAATGTATTAATATTGCCTAACAGCAAGGAGCATCTTCATCAGCTAAAGTTATATCAGGTGCACTAGTAGACCCCTTGACTGAGTTCTGATGTAGGTGAAATATCACAGCAACCCGCAAAAGGCCCAATGTCATATGATTTGTCAAGGCCAGTCTGCAGAAGCTAATTTATTTGAGCCTAAAGGACTGCGCAGGTAAGTCATGGGGAATTTTAAAACGCCCTCAAAGTTAAGTTACCTAAGAGTTAGTTATATTACTTAGAGGGAAGTTGTTGCAGGGGCACAACTTTGTTCATAACGGGTGGAATTTTGCCCCCTCGTATATACCTTCAGCCTATTGTCCCTTCAGTATTTCATACTTGTTTGAACACATTTTTGGAAATATGTTTTTGATACTCTGTTGTGTAATCAACAGCAACATAACAAGTACTGTCACCTAACATGTCACATTGCTCACACAGTGAATATTAAGGAATCCACTAACTACTGGCTGGAGGCTAAGCAAGGTTTTGCCTACTGAGTATGTGATATGGCTAATACTGAAGATTGAACAGGGGTATAGGAAGCTGTGAAGATTGTGAAGCTTGCAATTGTCTTTCAGTAAAACATACAGAAAAGTTTATTAAGCCAAGTAATGGAACTATTTTGAGAAAGTTTAAGAAGTCTTTACTTGGTGTTTCCACCTACTCTTGCAGCATGGAAAATGTGTAGAATGTTAAAAAATGGCATAAACATCTGCAGTTGTCTTTTTAACAGAACTGCTTGCAGAAAGCTGTGGAAAACTGAAAATGCTGCGTGTATTCAATTGCAGAGTTTTTTTTCCTTAATAATTTCTTTATTTGGACTCTGTCTTCCACCAAAGGTTAAGGGGCCATTGAAACAGGATGTTTCATATTTAAAATAAAAGCCCAATAGGAAACAAAGTCTGCAAATCATTTAAAGGAAAACTCTTCCTTAGAACTAAAAAATCAATTTTTTCACTCTGTCTCTATTTTCTGAGTTATTTTAACATCTGAAAATCACTCTGACTGCTTTTTATAAAATTTTAATATGTTTTCTGCAATATGGCTGTCAATGGGGCATGACATATCAACATGATCTTATTTTTCAAGCCTTTCTCTTTCCCATAATCCATTTCAAGTCTGCTTTATATGAGTCATGGTAGACATAAGGAAGTAGACGTGTATTCCCATTCCATCGACATATTATGGGAATAGTGGTTGTCATTGCCATCTTATATACTGTCTGTAACAGGATTGCTGCTTTTATTTCTTGAATGGCCCTCATTTGTCTGTGTCTCATGACTTGTTTTATAGCAAACTAAGGAATTATACAGTTTCAACCAAAACCAGTTGCTAAATTCCAGGCCTTTGTTTGAAGTATCTTTTTGTAGTTCAAGATGAATCAACAGTCCCTCCCCCTTCACTTTGGTAAATGTACTGATACTTTACAAAAATTACAAGGAGAAATATTTTCTGACTTTTCTCTAAATGTCACATACGTCTTTGCTACTGCATTAAAGTAATCTTAAAATGTAAAGTAGTGTAAACAACAAACATTTAAAGTTTACAGCTTAGTATTTCAATACTGTGATGCTGCTTATGTAAATTTGTCAAAAGAGGTGACAACTGCCTTTGAACCATTGACTGATCTAGTTGCTCTGTTTTTCTATGAAAATCATGGCTACATTGGAATCAGCTGTGAATCAGTGCAAGATCTCTTCCTCTCTGCAATAAAGACAACGGAAAACAGTTTCACACCTCTGTCTTGTTTACAGCAGCCTGAGCTCCTGACTACACATTTCTCTGTCTGTGGTATGTCATGCAGGTCTAGACAAATTCCTCTGCAACTTATGTGAAAAGTTAAGCTTAAAAAAAGTTGGTGGTTTTTCCCTTCCTTTAATACCAAAGTGAGAAAATGAAAGTTTTATAAAGTACAAGCAGGTTTCAGGTACCTACACTTTAAACAATAGTTTTATTCATTTTTAAATGTTTGTTGCTGGTAGTTTGTTCCTTCATTTAACTATATGTGTACTGAGCTGATTTATTAACTGTTGGCATCCACCTTTTGAAAACTGACTGCTGAAGCTGTTGCTACTAGACAAGCATATTATAGTTGGCTTATTTTAAAAGTGACAAGTAAATGTATTATTGGTGTGCTGCACTGGTCGGTCTGGTGGCACTATTTATAAAATGCACTAACACTGGAAAGTCCTTGTTGAGAAAGATTGTATTTATGTATATATGTAAATTATCCTGACCAAGTGTCAATTACTGTTGAGACAGCACTGTAAGGTGCTGGTGTTGACAGAAAGGTGAAGTCTGCAGTTATCCAGTATAAAACTTATTTGGTTGTAGCAGGTGTGAGCAATTAACTGAAAGCAGTAATGCACATTTGCTTGTACATTCAAAGCTAATCACCTCACATATTAATTGATAGTCAGTGGTGCATATGTTACTGTAGTCCCTTACCATCATGTACAAGTTGGTGTGGTGTTCTGTTTATCACAAAAGCAACCACACTACAGGGTAATATCAAGGTCAAAACAGTAATTTTTTTTCTGGTTTATATAACATCATAATGGGCCATATGCAACAAAATATTTGTTTATAACAATAAAATGGTTAAACCATACAAAAACTGCTTATATTTTAAAACACTGATGAGTAAAATAGCAAATGATGGATATTAAGCTTTGAAAACAGTCTTCTGTAGTAGATTACTCGATTTGCTACATCTGAAGGCAGGATACTTACATCATCCGCATCTGTTTCACTGTCTTGCTAGATACATATTGCATACTTGTGGTTTGCATAAAACAGCTGTTCAGTATATGTATATACTATTATAGATATCTTAGGTACCATCAGAAGCTGCTGTATATACCACATCATTTAACAGCAAGGTCATTCAACTACCCCCACATCTCTGATTTGAAGAATCAGTAAAATCACAGTGAACTTAACATAGTCTAAATACGCAATGGCAGCAGAAAGAAAAAATAAAATTATAGCCAAAACATCTACAAAGCTTTATTTTATTTCTCTGAAAGATAAACCCAGCAACTCTCAAGGGGAAGTTTTTGGGAACCAAAAAAGAGCCAGAAAGTGGTTCTGGGATAGCTTAAACCAGTAATCTATTCTTCTGAGATTATAATAGCTTTTCAATTGCTGTTCAAAAATTACTGTAATGAGCTAAAATCATCAGAAGCTATTAATGCTTGTAAGTCAAATGCATATCAACAGAGAAGGGTTGGCATACTGCTGTAAAAATGCTGCCATTAGTGAAATTAAAGTTTTATATAGAGTACAGAGATAAACGTATACAAATTCAGGCCAAAAATGCATACAGCCAAATATGAAACATTCTCGTGTGGACTGGCTTTCTACATTGTAATATCTTATAGCAGGATCTGGTTTTAATAGTGAAAGTCAGACAGTGCCAAATTCTCCATGACAATATCAGATGAAGTAACTATAGTGAATGCACTTTATTAAGTTTAAATAATGTAAAAACAATTTAAACTCTTAACACTGCATATTAAAACCAAGGGATATAATTTTGACAGGGATGTCCACAGATGTTCACAACCAAGAAAGTTTTCTTTTACTGAACGTCTGAAAACCAGCATTATTAAAGTTAGGCTAATGTATTATTCCAGGCTTCTTGTTCAGCTTGAATGTTACGGCTGACTTGTTTGATTCCCATGGCATCTGCTTGCGTGCGCACAGGTTTTTTCCAAGTACCTTTTCCAGTGCAAGTGTATTTGGACATTCCTGAACATTATTTTTTTGTCTATGGGGTGGTATATTGCTCATGAAAACTTTAAAATAAATGTCCAACTTACTACGTTTTTATTAAGATATGAATTCTGAGATGAAAAGGATACAAATAAAAGCAGCTGGATTCAAAACTCTCATCAGCCTAATCAATAAATAAAATAAGACATTTGGAGCTCCACCCTCCCACTCCTGCCTCTCAAAAAAATAAAATAAAATAAAATAAAATAAAAATACCAACGTAAGTCAGTAGGTGCATTATGATGCCTTAGAAATACATTTATGAAAAACATACCTTTCCAGTTTTTATTTGAATGTAATTTTTAATAATTACTGTATATTCCTGTAGTAGTATCTCATAATTAACAGTGTTCATTTAACTGTCCGTCTGTGCTACATTACATTTATTTGGAAATGTGCACTTGGCTATAGACCTTGTTCTCTCTCTACTGGGAACACGTTCACTTTCAAGCTATCACTATTCTTTCATGTTTATATGACTATTTCATTCCTATAGTGACCTTGTATACTATATGTAAGGCATTTTGTCATACAGAATTCTTCTTCTCATACGATAGGTAGATATGCATATTAATGTTAATACAGAATGCATCCAGTTTGTACAAAGAAACTTTTCCAGAATTATACATTGCTTCTGAGAGATGATGAAATAAAACCCATTCTCCTTCATTTTTTATGCTGAAATGTACAAACAACAAATCTTAGCTCAGAGTGTCATAAGCTGCCCATCCAACCCAGACTCAGAATTTACTGTAATATAGATTAATAAATTAACATACTGTTTCTCTATTGGTACATAAGCAAGGTATATACATGCACCAGGTGCACCCAGGGTTAAATACCACACCCAGGTACTGGTGACCCATGTTTGGGGAAGGACTGAGCAGCTAAAGTGCAACTTTCCTTTCCTTCCCTTTCCTTTCCTCCCCTTTCCTTTCCTTTCTTTTCCTTCCCTTTATTTTCCTTTCCTTTCCTTCCCTTTTCTTTTGTTTCCTTTCCTTTCCTTCCCTTTCATTCCCTTTATTTTCCTTTCCTTCCCTTTCCTTTCTTTCCCTTTCCTTTCCTTCCCTTTATTTTCCTTTCCTTCCCTTTCCTTTCTTTCCCTTTCATTTCCTTCCCTTTATTTTCCTTTCCTTCCCTTTTCTTTTGTTTCCTTTCCTTCCCTTTCCTTTCTTTCCCTTTTCTTTCCTTCCCTTTCCTTCCCTTTTCTTTTGTTTCCTTTCCTTCCCTTTATTTTCCTTTCCTTCCCTTTCCTTTCTTTCCCTTTCCTTTCCTTCCCTTTCCTTTCCTTTCTTTCCCTTTCCTTTCCTTTCCTTTCCTTTCCTTTCCTTTCTTTCCCTTTTCTTCCCTTTCCTTTCACAAGGGTTGAGAAAAGGGTTGCTTATCACAGGAACTTTAGCTGTTAGATGTTAAATTTAGCTTAACAGTAAGATGAGTGCAGTCAGAAAAAGATGCATGGAGTGATTGGACTGCATAATACTATGTAAAATTCCTCCACTGACAAGACAGTTTGATGGTGCAGAGGGAAGGTGTCCATCTCAGCTGCCCTTCACCAGAGTGTAAGAATGAGATCAGATCATGGGTTGAGTCAAGGATTAGCTCTCCTTTTCTGAGGGAAGGTAGAAACAAGCTGCTTTCTGTGCAACCTGTAGTGGAGATTGAGTCTACTGAGCCAAGTATGTAGAGAGAGTGGAATAATTTCCAGCACTGGAGGCAGATGCGCACATCAAGCATGTTGACATCACTGCCCCCACCATCCCCACTCTTTTGTAAGTGTGATGCTCCTGGTGCCTCATCCAGCTCCTCATCAAATTCATCGTTCTCTGGGCTTTACATCTACATCGCAAAGCAGATATCCTGAGGCGAGAGAGGGCCTACCCATTAAACAATCATAGTTTGAAAATTCTAGTACTGAGGAAGAGGGGAGCATGAGGAATGTAGGTGAAGGAACCAAAGATTAGCCAAAGGCTAAGCAGTAGCTTTTTGGGAGAATGGGGGGGGGCGTGAAAACTGCCTCCCCTGACATCACATACCTTTTTGCCTCACAACATTGTGAGGTTCATTAGAGGTGCTCTATAACTGCAGCTCACCAGTCACAAGCGTCTTGATTCTGTGTACAGACTGAGAACTGCAAGTGTTGTCCCAAAAACAGACAATTCCTCTAGCAGGTAGAGCTAGTCAAGGGAGAATGTGAACATAGGGTGCCAACAAAAGGGCAAGTAATGACTTTCCCATTGAGGGTTTTGGGTGACAGGGAAAGCAGAGATTGTAAATACTGTAAATAAATAAATAAATACATGCACATATAAATAACACATCATCTGTATTAAAGGCTATGATTTCTCATCTTAGCTAAGTCTTTTAAGCAAAGTGATGAAATAACAAACAGTACCTCAAAGCCCATTTCTTTAATTGCAGAATATTTACAACAAAATTAATATGGCAACTAGATAGAATAATAAAACTATCTTAAAATTATATTAAAATGCCACTGGTCACATGAATTTTCCCTTAGTTAAACAGAGTAGTAACTATTGTGAAATAGCATTAGCAATGTTTACCATAAGTTCATTTTCATGCATCTTCATGAATGTGTCTTACTAAATGTTCTTTTGCCAAGAAGTCAAATCAACAAGTGACAATGACCTTTTCAGTAGCATAAAGGCAACTTTATTATGGAAAGTAAAATGCTGTTATAGCTATTTCGTCCATTTATTTTAAAAAATTCATTTCTGTACTGCAATCTAATATTTTTGAAATTTGAAAGCTGTTAGAAAACAATACTTACTGTTGAATCTGTCCAAATTATTTGCATATGCTCACTGAATTATAACTGTTATATTTGCTTTGTTTTGACATATTTGAAACAGAGAGTCATGGAGACAATGATATGAAATAGATTTTACCTTAGAACTTCAGAGTTTTAGTAAAGTGTTGCACTTTTATTTGTGAAGTAGTCTAGGTATAAGCAGTATTTATGATACGGTACTCCTAGGTATATATACTGTGTGGTTATATGAGAACACCTTCACAATGAAATTGAAACAAATAAATATTGCACTATGCTGCTGGCCAGAGGCACCGAGCCAAAATCCCCTCAGGTTCTCATAACAAATTCTTGCAGTAATAGCACAACTTGGCACTAGCTGCTGACTGCCAAAAATATTCAGAGGTACTCGGGGTGGGGGCTTATGAAGATGTGCAACAGTTACACGTGTGAATCTTTTGTGCATTCTTGCATTGTGCATAGCTTACTTTACACACTTTCAGCTCTGTGAACTTTAAGTTGACATTTCCTCACAAGCTTGAAGTTTTAAAATGAATGCTGCTTATTTGCAGATATTGCATTATTTATTGATATAATAGCATGATTTGCACATTTATCTTGCCCATGTGTGCATACCAGGACTTTGAATACCACCTTAAATATGGTTGAAAAACACTTGCTATTAAATGTCTTTAACTGCATATTTTTCATTTTTTATATTAGATGTTTTATGCTTTAACCAATGTTTTGTTTGCTTTTAATACATTGATTATATTGTACATTTTATTGGCTTTTTCAAGTCACATGGCTTTTTCGATTTAATGCAACACAGTTGCATTTACTTCAGTTCTGATGGTCAGAGTAATGAAAATGTTCTTCTTTCGGCTTTTCCCGGTTAGGGGTTGCCACAGCGGAACTCCGGTCTGCTAATGATTGGCATTAGATTTTTTATGAGTGCCGAGGTGCCAGCTCGATGCCCAACCTTCAGCGAAGGCACGGTCAGAGTAATGAAGATGAAGGCATTAAACTGCAGTTGTAGCTGTCTACAGTGTTGTTGTTTGGTTTTGGTTCATTTAATAGACAATACCTGTATAACTATGTCCAGTGGTCTTGTGTTAAAAATAGGTAAAAAATACCTTTTTAAATGCATTAAAATAGTGCATTGTCACCAAGAGTTAGGGACAGATAACCGGTTTCTGTCTAAGCAAGCCAGTTTTATCTCTGTACTTATCATTCACATAGTCAGGATACAAGCCTTCCAGGATGGCCATTCCTGCTACTGTTGTCTGTGTTATGACGCAGTCAGTCAGCAGAATGATATGCCTGACAGATTTTTTTTCTTTATATTGTTAGCAAGGTCCGAAGTCAAAGCAGATGGTGGCACTTCATGTACTCCCCTGCCACAAACACATGCTCATCATCATTCTATACTGTTTTATTAAAATCCAAAATAACTGAACTTCAAAATAGTCCTTGCAACATACACAACATTTCAGAAATGGATCTACTGTATGGCTGGTTGTTAAAACTGGAATTAGTATTATGCACAGAATATCTGAAGTACAAATTTCAGAGCTAAGTATTTTGTACAAAGCAAGATGTCATCTGCAGACATTACTTTTAAAGGTCTACATTGTTTAGTCATTACAAGATGAAGTAATTTTCCAATTTCCAAATGACTTTTATTAAAATATTACTGCTACAGCCACATTTTACTCCACTGCTGACCACATGATCTCTTAGCATTTGGTGAGAGACTACACTAAGATGACAGTCTGTATCTTCAGTGAGCCTTACCTTGCAACACCTGCAATAGCAACTGTTAGGCAACCAGAGTTTCAAAATTCCATTTGAGTGTAGTGAAATAGAACTGAAAAATACTGTAAATGTTTTATAAAGCCTGTGAACATTGTAGTTGTATTAGCTAGCAGATTATATCTTCATTTAAGACAGGTTTGGGAATCACTAGTGCATAAATTCTCTGTCCTAAATTTTGTAAATTATTAAACTGAGCTACTTTAAAGTTTCTTAACTACATCTCAAAAAAATTAATTTTTTTTTCTGACAGGTAGCACTTTTCCCAGCTTCTCTGATGTTTCAAGATTTACCTGCTTCATAATGTAGTGTGTCCAACAGCTACTATGATATTCAGTGCATCTCTACTGGTCTGTATAGTTTGACAGTTGGCACAGAGGGTTAAGGTTGTGAGCTGTAGTTACCATGGCATAAGGTTGGATTATCTCTGCCCCTTAAGATTGATACGATTAGTCCACAAAGTTCATTTGGAAGCCTTTAGATTTACATTGTTTTAGTCCTAGTATAACCAAGTTAGGGATAAAAATCTTCATTGCAAAATAAACACAAATATACACATACTGTTAGTTTAACACGGGACATACAAGTGTATATATGTTTGTGCGTGTATTAAGAAGGGGCATAATTTCCAAAGCCATTTGTTAATTTTTAAAGTTAATATCATAACTCTGAAAGCAAAGATATTATTTAGAGTTGCAGATCATGTCTGCATGCTCCCTGTCTAAAACCTGAAACCCATAACTGATTCACATAACTTTAAAAAAGGTTCAAGAAACTTGTAATACTTGCAAAATATTTATGCAACCACGTGAAGTCCCTACTTGCATATTCCAGTATTACCCAAAGTGGTGTCAAACTTGTATTAACCTTCAAGATTTCTTTCCTTTTTTAATCACGTATATTGAATTGTCACTTGTAACATAGGCAAACTTATCTTTATATAAAGATAACCAAACCATATTTACAAGTTCACATTTACAAAGACTATGCATCATATATATTTTTATATAGCCTATAATTTGATTAACATTACATAAATTATTCAATTCCTGCATTCTCTTAAACCTTATTCCTCTTTCAAAATATTCATCTGCATGTATTGGTCCAACAGTTTCTGTTTTTATATGAAACTTACTCATATCTTTGCCAAAGATCCCACTTCCTCTTCTTTCATCTCTGTTACACTGTTCAGTACTTCATGTTTAGCTGGTTTGGATTTTGATTTCCATTCTGTAGTTGTTGCTTTTTTGGCCGCCAACAGAATTAAACTCAACAAGGCCTTACTATGTCTAGTTGATTCAGATCCTGTATCCAAGCTCAAAAACATCATTTCCTTAGCTACACTCATTTTCTCACCCAGCATTCCTTACAGCGTACTCTGCAGGAAATTTTTAAAGTCTGCCAACTCATTAAATTCCCAAAACATACGTTGCACTTTAGCTCTGTCTTCCCCATTGTCCTCCAGTTTTTGCTAACTACTTGAGGAAAAATACTTTGGAGTCTGCTTGGGGTATAAAGTATCTATACAAACACTTCCAGGCAAAAATCCTTAGTCTTGTAGATTTTGTTGCATTGAGAGTGATATATATTTCCTCCCATTGTATCTTTGTGAATTGCATTTCTAATCTCTCTTTCCAATCTTTACTAACCTCTTCTGATTGATTCCTATAGTTATGAAATATTATATATGCCCAACTAATTATCCCTTTTTAACAGTTGCTTCTGTTCTAGATACAGTTAAAAACTCAATCAGTGCAGGTCTTTCATAGAGGATTCTGCTATCCCTTTCTCTTTGCTTATACTGACTGGGAATGCAATCTCTAGCCTGCAGTTCAAATATCATCTTAGCCTCTTTTCATTCTACTAGCTTTATTCATCTTATTATCTGTTCCCAGTACTTTGGTACCTTTGCCAGCTTCCTCCAGTAAATTCCAGCCCCTCTTGTCTATTCTTTATACCCCTAATTGCAATCATCCCTAGCAAGAGAATCTCCTTTCTCCATTCCTGTGTTGGCTTGGTTCTTAGTATGTTTTCTGATACTTTATGAATATAATGTTTCGTATGGCAGTTATCCTTCTTCAGAATCTGTATCCAATATCCCATTCTACCTTAGTTCTTGAATTATCCCCCTGCTTCATCATCATCCCTTTATATTTTGAATTGTAGCTTTCTGATTGTGTTTTTTGTAAAGCCTTAGCTGTGTAGCACTGAAACACCCCTTCAAATCAGGTAATTCTAAACCTACTTGTTCTGTTTGGACTTCAGCTTATCCAACTTTGAGTCTTGCCTTCTTCCCCTCCCAGATAAAATCCTTCAACTTTTTCTTAATTACTGTCCACAACTTCTCCTCTGGTTGGTAAAAATATGCCTGACCTGTGTGCAAAAGTAAAGGGACTAAAAACATTTCACTTCTTGTTTCCTGCTATCCATATCCATAGGCAAGAGCTTCCAGTTTCACAGTTTATGTTTCATATTTTGTTATAACCTTAGCTACCTTACCAATTCCTTTTTTATTCATACTCCTAAGTACTTTGATTCATAATGTCCCCATAAATGTGGGAATTGCTGAACCAACTTATTTGTGGGTGTGACTCCCATGCACTGGCCCAGCAATCAAGGAGCTTCAATCGTCACCACTAACACCAGTGAAGGACGTCCATATAGGGAAAGGATAATAAATACACACACAGTAAAGTGCAACTTCCCTTAAGAGCACACAGAGATCACAGTCAGTCTGGGGCTAGTTTCTCCCTTTCTGTCCAGGTCCCCGATAAGACTCCCCACTGGCAAAGCTATAGGGTCCAGATCTCAGCCTAATGGGCAAGCTAAAACCTCCAGCACCCTCTCTGTCCAACCAGTGCTTTGTGTCCCTGCCCAAGTAGCTGACACACACACACACACACACCAAACACACACACACACACACACACACACACAGATACACACACACTTTAAGATAAGAGTTTATACAACCACACAGACACTCCTGGAGAAGGCTGGCACAGGTTCTCCAGCTGTGCCCCTTTTCTGCCCAGTCTAAAAGGTAGTACCAGCTGCCACCACCCACTAATATCAGCTTCTCAAAGGCCCTTCTGAAAGGGTGTCCAATTATTACTGTGCAATATTATTATCCAAATCGTCACTGTGACTGAACAGTCAAGGGTTATTAGAGTGACTTGGTACAGTATCACTATATACATGCAATGTACTCTAGAGGTTAAATTAACTCTACATAAAACAGCCACAGTTGAAAGGTTTAAAAATATTTAATAATAAATAATAAAAACACAAGACAATGCTTTGTACTACACAGTGCTAGTCAAGAGTTCAGAGATCATCAAAGACCGTCATAAAATGCCTGACTTAGCTTTCTTACAGCAGAGTGCACTTTTGTTACATTTTTGCAGTTCAATATCCAATGCAGTTTTTTCACATTTAAGAGAACAAGCCTGTGGCTTGCATTAATATTTACAAATTATGGAATTATCTACAAAATTCTATCTGGCTAGGCTGGCAGCCTTAACCTATCTTCACAGTGGATACACATTTTATAGCTGTAGACTATTTTATGGGGTATGGAATTAATGAAGATAAAACAAAAAAAAATGGAACTGTTTCAGAATGTTAGCCAACACTGAGATGTCCTTTTTTGGTTCCATCGGGCACAAAATATCACTTGCAAATAAAACTATTTTTTCTTGAACCTCATACCATTTATATCCTTGAATTTCTGAGTCCTTTATTTTCTTTGCCATTGGCTCTAAATGTAATGTAAATAAAGGGGAAAGAGGACATGCCTGCCTGATTTCTCTGTTCAGACACAACTTATTGGAGAGTAACCCTCCCACTTTGATTTTTGCTTCCTATCCCTCCTATATCCTTCTAATTAACCTTATTGTTGTATAAGGAAATGCAAATGCTTCCATTGCCCTACTCACAAAAGCTCAGCTTGTCAAATTATTTCTTTGCATCTTGCAAGATCCACTAATAACAGCTATATTTTCCTATGTTCTGCTTCCCTCTGGATCATTATTGTTTTATTAATGTTGTCAAATGTTTGCCTTCCCTCCACAAAACCATGTCGGTCCATATCTATCTATTTCCGCATCACCTTTCCCATTTTTTTAGCCATTAGAGACATAAATACTTTATAATCATGGTTTAAAATTGAAATGGGCCTATATGAAGTTTCAGTCCTAACTTCTAAACTTGCACCGGAATACCTTTTATTCCTGGAGACTTTCCTCCTGTAGATTGGTTATAGATCACCATTTTTATCTAATCTCCTCCTATCTTAACTGTTAATTGTTGAGCCATCATCTACCTCTAACCTTGGCATGTTTAAGTGTTCCATAAATATATCAATTTGTGCTTTTTCTTGATTTCCCCACTTCCTTGTTTTAAACAAATTTTCATAAAATTTCCAAAATATCTCTAATAACGCTTCAGGATTTCTTGTTATTTTTCCTGTTATAGGCTTCCTAAGTTTGGCAACAACCCCTTTCTATTTTCTGTTGCCTAAGTTGTTGTGCTAAAAGTTTTTGCACTCTGGAGGTATTATAAAAAAAAACAGTTGCATAACAGAAGTCTTTGTAAACTCATACATATTATCATCAATGCACTCTCTTATTTTCTCTTTAGCACTCTGTGGTTGTGCTTCATCTTGATCTGAGAGATTCCCTTATTTTGTAATAGTGTCATGTTTGTCAGCCCCTCTAAATAATTATTTTTATTTCTTAACCAGATCTTTTTCTTTTATTTCTACCCTATTTTTCATTTTATTCCACTAACTAGCTTTAACTTATGGAATACTTTCTATCTTCCCTAATAGCTCCTGGATAATATCCACTACCCACTCCTTAAATTCCTCTCTGTTTAATAGTAAGATGGACCAGTGTCTCATCTTTATTTCATTACCCTATGTTTTTATCTTAGTAATTACTGGCACATGATCTGAAATAGTTATTGGATGTGTACCAAGTACTCAATTAAACAGAAGTGTTCCTGTGAAATATAACTTCTGTTAAGTCTAGCCCAGTTATTGTACCTTGGAAAATAATATATACATTTTCTCTGTATTTCTACCACTGAATTCATGTCTTTCATACCAAATATTTTCACAAATTTCTTCAGCAATTTACCTGTTTTTTATATTTTCCCTTCTAGCCCCCTCCCCAATATATTCTCATTGTTGCAAATCAAATTCCAGTTCCTACCTACAAGTAAAATTCACTACTGAAAGCCAATTATTTGGAATATAAATACATGGCAGTGTAATCCTCATCCCCTGCCAGTAGCCTCTTATTAATACTACTACTACTACTACTATGCCATTATTATTTTTTTAACTCTTCCATCACTACTGGAGCTCCTCTAGCAGTTAATATTAAGTACTCCTCTTTTCTTTTGCCCCTCTTATTCTGCAGAATATCCAAACTGAAATCCTCTTTTTATCAAATTCACATGCTTAGTTTTTTCCAGATATGTCTCTTGTAGCATTGCAATTTACACTCTGTATTTCTTATTATAATTAAGTACTCTTTTGCTTTTGTCTATACCTGTGAGACCATTCACATTGCAAGATAATATGGAAAGTGTCACCATCATGGTAATAAGTCTTTATTCTCATTTCCCACCTGTGGTGGTGCAGCGGTTAGCATTGCTGCCTCACAGCAAGAGGCTCTCTAGTTTGATTCTCGGCTGGAGCACCTTCTGTGCAGAGTCTGCATGTCCTTCCCATGATTGAGTGGACCTTAAAGACATGCAGGTTGGTGCATGTGTGAGTGGGTGTGCCTTCTTTAAAGGTTGGGCGCATGGCTAGCAGCTCGACACTGTAAAAATCCACTGACAATCATAAGCGGACCAGTGATCCACTGTGTTGGATCCCTAACTGGGAAAAGCCGAAAAACATTACTTATATATGGCAACTTTTTAAATGTCTATTTCCAGCTTTTGTGTTATATCCACCCATTAAAATGTGGCAGGTGAACCCTTTTTGCAGTTTTTGTAACAAGATTGAAACCTATGTCACATTTTTCAAGACTTTTTGTTTTGATATCAATCCTCATACAAAAAAATAAACACTCCCATTATCTGTTAACTTAACACAAGCACACATAACTATGTACATCTTCAAATAATGAAGTTTAACTCTCCTAATAGGAACATTTGCCAGAGAGACTGCTGCTAAAACAGGATGTAATTAACCTGAATTTGGGGTTATCCATGCTAAAACAGCCCCATCTCTTTCCACTCTTCAACAACAGACCCAGGAATCCTTTAGCTCTGTGGAAAGTTGGATCACAAATATCCAACACATCTTTAACCCTAATAAAACTAAATTGCTTTTATTAACCCCAACAAATCAAAATTTACTCCTCTTTCCTTTTCTATTACCTCTGAAAATGGTACTATCATTTCTCCTTCTGACCATACCAAACTCCTTGGTGTTGAGATTGACAAAAACTTTCTCTTTGATGTCTCTATCTCTCAAACCATCAAAAAGGCTCATTAAAAAATGGGTCCACTATACAGACACAAAAATTTCCTCTCAGATTAAGCATGGATCACCCTAGCCCAAACTCACCTATTATCCACACTAATGTATGCAGCACCAATTCTTACTCATATTAGAAAACTTGACCTTGACAAACTTGAGTCATGCTATAATAATATTGCCAGCTTTGCTAATAACGCCACCTTCAGATCCCATCATTGTCTAGCTCTAAAGGACCTAAAATGGTTGGAATTTCCTCAACTACTAAATTACTACCAACTGGTCATTGCCTATTGCATTCTGAAGTATTCTGACAAAAAAAATCACTAAGTCAACTACTTACCTATTATGCAACAAATCGCATACTCCGCTCTAGTGACAAATCACTTCTATGCATCTCTAGGGCTACCAACACTGCTGGCAAAACACTATTCTCCCACACCATTTCTAGAAACTGGAACACCCTCCACCCTTCATTGACCTCCATCCCCACCATCTCACACTTCAAAAACTCTCTAAAATCACATCTCATAAGCACCTGGCTATGCCCATGCATAACCTAAAAATCATTGCTTTAGCTCTGTGGAAAGTTGGAAAGGTTAATTACTTGCTTATTGTAAATGCTACAATTTTTTTTTTACATCCAACAATTTTTATCTCTTTAATATAGCTACTTCATTTTAACATGATGATGTATGTAATTACTCTCAATGCTAAAATGTTTTTTGTCTGTTTAACTGCTGAGTTGTATTCTGTCTGTTTTACATTTCTGTCATATTAGCTGGATATTTGTTGTTACAATGTGTTATTATCAGTTTTTACTACTATGTATTAAATTCTAGTATTTCTGTTAATATGTGTGGAGCTTTTCTCCCCAGGCCTCCTCTGTAAATGGACTCAGTCCAGTCGAACTATCTCAGTAAACAAATGTAAAATAAATAAATAAAACACATTATTGTCTGTGCTTCTGCTTAAACAAATTGGTGTCTGTTCTTTTTTGGTTCATAGGTAGGTACTAGGCTATCAATCTATAGAATATTACAAGCTTAACCAATAAAAAGAGGTTAGAATGAAAGCCTGTACCTTGTATCTGTGAGGTAAACACCTTGATCATTATGCCAACCTTTCCTCCAGATGTGAAAATTACTTGCATAATTTCAGTAATCATTAACTTTTAACCTTAAAGAAACCAGTGTTCTTTTATTGCTCTATTATCAGCTTTCATGGAAAAATAAAAGAAAAAGGAAAAAATGTAGTCCTTTGTTGCAGCCTGAAAGACAAGCCTAAACATTGATTGTATAAGGAAAACTTTTCATTATATTTGGTGTTCTTCTATTCACTTGTTTCCACTTAAAATTTATTATTATAACAACCAATGCGTTGTTTTCCTCAGGTGTTTATTACTTTTCCGGGGGTTTGGGGTTGGTTTTGTTTCTGTAATATTAAACATTTTAAAAAAGAAAATTTAGGAGTATTGTGCAAGAGGAGGTAGACTGGCCTGACATGTAATACACAATAATTAAGATAACAGGGTATTTTTTGTGGGGTCAGGCAACTCAACAAAAGTTTATGGTATAAGGTTGACGTAGTTTGGAATAATTGAACAAGGTGAGTGTGTGCGTATTAGTTATTATTGTTTTGGAGCACACCATTTATTTATTTATTTACTAGCTACTACTTACTTTTAGAACTAGAAGTAGTTCTGCTTTAAACTGAGCTACATTTACAAAGGGAACTAAGTTGCTATTCTGATTGGTCCATTTTAAGGAGGAAGTATTTAAAACTGAACTGAGTCTTATGAAAGTTGTCTGAAGGAAGTTCGGGTAAAACC
Organism: Protopterus annectens; assembly: GCF_019279795.1. Classification (NCBI taxonomy): domain Eukaryota; kingdom Metazoa; phylum Chordata; order Ceratodontiformes; family Protopteridae; genus Protopterus; species Protopterus annectens. The sequence continues at coordinate 383,706,852 of NC_056739.1, forward strand.
CGAACGAAAAGCGCTTTACATAATTGTGGTTTCTTTTTCTTTTTGTTTTAAAACTGTTTTAATGGATTCAGTGAATGGAATGATGTTGGTTCATTTTACGCATTAAACGAGTGGAAGAACTACTTTTGGTCCGTTTGGTATTGACTTTTATGGTTGGCTTGTCGACATTTCCTGGTTTAAGAAAAGAAATTTTACTTACAGTTACATTTTCCTTCATCCTCAACTCCCTCCTCTCAGAGTCCTTCCAAACATTAATGACATGAGGTGAGGCAACTGCTTTTCATTTCCAGACAAGTTTAACAAAGTCAACAAAAGTCTACTCTTTCCACTTATTCTTATAGAACAGTATGTCACCGATGTGATTGATGCTTTGCAGTCTTGCATTTATTCACTAATTTCTGTGTTGCTCCTCTTCCTTTTCATCTCCATATCCCAACTCCAGATCCCGGTTCAGTTCCATGGTGCTCACGATTCATCTGGTCAACTCTTGTCTTTTTCTGTCTCTCAAGTATTTTCCTTTGGAACTATGGAAAAGGTTTTACTAGCAAAGTCTGTCTGTGTGCTTTATTATCAGAAGAATAATAATTAGAGTCTCCTTCTGCTTGATACCTCACTTTTTGTTGGACAAACTTTTGCATTCCCTCCCTAGCCTGTTCTGCATCAAAAATGACTTTTATCCTCCAGGAAAAATACTCTGAAGGCAGCTAGATACAGTAGCTTGAATCTCACACCTGTCTCTCTACATTCTCTAATTATAATAATAAATGTTTTTCTCTTCTGCCTGGTGTACAGTGAATGATAATTTTCCACAAACACTGTAGTGTCTCCAACTTTTTCTTACTTTGCCATTTTGACACAGTTTTGTCAAGATCAGTTCTTTCTGCTGGTAGGTTTGCATCTTTATTAATAAAGGTCTTGACTGCTCTTTCTTGGCCATATTTAGAGCATACACACAGTGTGCCCTTTCAGTTAGCATTTCCTGCTGTGGAATACCAGTCCAGTTGCTTATCTGTACATTTATTAAATTAATAGTCTGTTCCTTCTAATTTCTCAGATTCTGATTCAACAGAAAATCTCAGATTCTTCCTACATGCTCTAGCCTCTACTTATACCATTTTTAAACATTTCTTCTTTAGCTGTTTCATACCTGGCCAGCCTTTTCTTCCTTTTGCCCTCTGATTTTTGCAGTTTTACCATCTTATCTGAATATCTGTTTAAAGCTTCTTCCATTTTTCAAGCCTTTTGTTATTTTGAGTTACTATACTCCTTCAATGTTTTGTTTATTGTAATCAGCTCTGAGCACATTTTTACTGTAGATTACTGGACGCCATAGCTTGCACTAAAACTGGAGCTTTAAGTCCCTTTTATTCATCCTACGATCTTGTTCTCCATATCTCTTACACTCCATCTCCTTTCTTCTTTTCTCCCTCCTGCATCACTCTCTTACCTATTCCTCAATTGTCCCCACATTTTATCCTTTCCTATAGCTATTTATACTCTTTGCACCTTTTAACAGCTTCAGTCCACTTCCTATACATACTACATTGCTTTCCCTTTAGTTTAAGCACTCTCTGTCTGTTGATTTTGACATCTTTCCCCAAAGCTCTGCTAAGCACGATACATATTTTCTTGGATTTGTGAACAAATTGTGTTAGCGTATTTTTGCATCTCTAAATATGTATGTATGTTTTTAACATATCCTCATATCTATAAATATATTTTGTTAATTTCTTCTGCTATCCAATTCCTCTGGGTTGTGCCTGGAAATGGTCCAAGGAGATCAGTGCATTACCCTGGTAAACAAACATAAATTGTATGTAATGTTCAGCAGCATAATACAGATTATTGTTTGAGCCATCTTTAATCTTTTATAAAGGTTACTTATCATTCAGGACACTAGTACATTACATATAATGTGATCTGTAAAGATTATATTAAGCAGTACATAAATCTTAAGAATTAAATCTGTAAATATAAAACATTTATAAATAAGAAGTAAATCTTCTCTTCCAACTTGCCATAGCTATGATAGCCTTAAGATAAGTAGATAATTTTATAATTGTGATATAATACAGTTGTGCTTGTATGACAACCTTCCAGAGTGTGAGATATATAGGAGCTTTTTCAGTAGGAAAAATACTTCTTTACTGTCCTCTGGTAGTCCTTGTCATAGCTGACAAATATGAATTTCTGAGATCCAAGCCACCTATAACAATAGTATATATGTGTTTTATGTTAGATATTTCCTTATATTATATTATATTATATTATATTATATTATATTATATTATATCACAACATCCCATGAAGTACTTCAATTTCCCCCTAGTGCTGATTATTTTGTATATTTTAAGGGAAAAACTGAGTGAATGTTTAACTTAAAAGTCCATGAACTTATCTGTATAACACAGTAGTAAAGAGCATTGCTCTTCTCTATATTTTAGTCACCTTTATAATTTGAAATCATCTACATATATGAGGTATAATATTTTCTGAAAGGCTACATAAGTAAAAATAAAGTAAAAAAAAAATGGACCATGTTTTAGTGTATGTGGTACACATTGTGTAACCATCAGTGATATGAATATTTCCATGATTAATTTTAAACAAACAGTTTTTCTTATTTGTTCATTTTTTATCCACTTGACAAGGTTAGTGTTATGGTTAGGCCGAAGATCTGTCACGGGTTATTATGACTCCTACTCCATTCAGTCCTGATTATAAATACCTTATTACCAAAATGAGAATTTATCATTCCTGTAAACTAAATCAGATTTTTGCATCCACAGATAGCCATTGTTGAATGGCTCCATAACTTAGCTACTCTTATTGCAAAAGGCTTTCTTTTCCTTATGGCATTGTATTTCCTTATTTTCAGAAGCAATCTATTACTCCTTGTATATAAGGTATGACAAGACAATGTAATGATACCTGTTGCATGCACAAAAGAGGGTTATGGGCATATTTATATATCCAAATAAGGTGTTCCCTCAGTTTATACTAAGATAAGGAGTGATTTATGCTTTAATAGCTCATGATCAATAGGGGGCAGCCACTGTGGTGCAGTAGTTAGCACTGTTGCCTCACAACAAGAGGTTCTGAGGTTCGATTTTCAGCTGTGGTGCTTTCTGTGCAGAGTCTGCATGTCCTTCCTGCAGTTGAGTGGGTTTCCTCTGGGTGCTCAGGTTTCCTCCCACACTCCAACAACATGCAGTAGATGGATTGGGTACACTAAATTGGCCATAGGTGTGAGTGTGTGTGCAAGTGAGTAGCACAGATGAACTACCACAGCAGGGCTAGACACCTGGTGGTGTAAACCTTGGCTCATGATGATTGTCACTGTTGAAATGACATCCTGACCCCATGTGCAAAATGGGAAAAAGTGGTTGAGGATGGATGGATGGATGGATGGATCAATACATTCAAAATTATATTACCAATATGTAGAATATCAATAATGGTCATAAAGTGCAGTCCACATGCAAAAACTGATTTGCTCTAGTTAATGACTCCTTATCAGATTCAAATTATCGAGAATATGCATTTTTCTCTTTAAAAATGTCTCAAACTGTACACCTTGTTTACCTACATTATTAAAGTCTTCTTTCTCAGCCTAACCATATCTACAACAATGTTGTCTGTTGATTTCCCACTGGCCCCACCTTCCACATTTGACAGCACACTTAGCATCTTATTCTCTTCCTATATTCTGTTTTCTGCCTTCCAGGCACTCCTCAAATTCTCTAGCACTCTCTGCCTTCTCCTAAATCTTTTTATATTTTCTGTGTTCTCCCTTTCTCTGCTGTAATTATATCTCTCTCATAGGTCAGCATTATACTTCCTTGTTCTAACTCCTTTATGTTACTTACCTTAATGTGCTTATTTCCTTGTATTCAGACCATACCCCTCCTTTTCCTAGTCCATAAATGGTATCTGCATTCCACACATTATTTTGGATATTATATGATCCTTTCACGCAATGCCTGCAGTGCATCACCCTTCATCCCCACCTGCCTTTTGGTTCACCTCTCTACTTTTTGCATTGTCATGTTTCACCCCAACTTTGGTTCTACTGTCAGGATTTCATAGATGTCTTTGTCCTTGCCTTGCCATATTACTTTATAGCTCTTTTCACTTGCATTCTGTACATCTGTTCCATCCATGCTAAATAACAGTGCTTCTCTGCCATCAAACTCATTGACTTTTGCTTCCACAGTGTGTCTCACAAAATCTGATGCATCACATGACAGTTCACCTTCTTATCATTGGCTGCTAGTTTCTATTCTTATTCCCTGTCCTGTTTCATACACACCTGTCACATGCACCTTCTTTGCCTCCCTCATTGGCTGATACCTGGGCCCTATCATAACATGCCAGGCTGAATATGCCATCAGTGGTGCAGTCTTTACCTTTATAACTTGATCTTAATCCTTATTAGTGACCCAACTTTTCCACTTCACCTATCTTAACAGTTCTTCCATCTTTCACTGTAATTTCAGTTTTTCTTTTTTATCAGTACTGCTGTGAGAATGGCTTTTAACCCCAGTTATTTCTCCCCCTGCGTGCCCCACACTTCTTTCATTTGTTTGTGTCTTTCGGCTTTTCCCAGTTAGGGGTTGTCACAGCGGAACTCCAGTCCGCTAATGATTGGTAGTGGATTTTTATGTACCGGGTTACCAGCCCTGATGCACAACCTTCAACGAAGGCACGCCCCATTCATGTATGCCTCCACACAGAAGACGCTCTAGCTGAGAATCGAACGGAACAACGTCTTGCTATGAGGCGACAACGCTACCACAGCACCACCACCTCAGTTTCCCCACAGTTCTTTAATAGGAAATGTATTTCTCTGTGGCTCTATTCCCCTGTAATCACTAGCATGGATTTTGGACAATGGAATTTTAGACCAGATTCCCTGCTAAACCTCTAGCAATGCTCTGAACTCGCTGAAAACATATTCTGCACATCTCCAGGAGTAGCATGCAGTCATCTAAAAATAAAACTATCAGTCCTTCCTTCCTTCCTTCATCCTTGCATTCTCAAAACAAGTATTCACTATTTTACTAATAGAAACAGACTCAACGAAATAGGGTACCCTTATCATATGCCTGTCCACAAAGTTAATTACTTCTCTTCCATTTAACTTTCAGATGCATAAAGAATACTTGCACACTTCTAAAAAAAATAGACCTCTGATCCTAAAACCTGCTCTAAAATCTTTAATAGAACTTCCCATCTCACCATATCAAATGAGTTTTGGAAGTCACAGTGCAAATCCTCCCTTGAACCTCCTTTCTCTCTCTCTACATATTAACCCTGTTTAGGGCGGCCACGGTGGTGCAGTGGTTAGCATTGCTGCCTCACAGCAAGAGGTTCTCTGGTTCAATTCTCGGCTGGGGTGCCTTCTGTGCGGAGTCTGCATGTCCTCCCTGTGGTCGCGTGGGTTTCCTTCAGGTGCTCTGGTTTCCTCCCACATCCCAAAGACATGCAGTAGGTGGATTGGACACTCTAAATTGGCCCTAGGTGTGAGTGTGTGCATGTGTGTGCCTTCTGTGGAAGGTTGGGCACCGGGCTGGCAACTCGACACTGTAAAACTCCACTGCCAATCATGAGCAGACAGATGATCCGCTGTGGCGACCCCTAACCGGGAAAAGCCAAAAGAAGAAGAAGATGAACATAATTTCAAATAGGCTTTTAGGAGTTAGTCTATATTCATTTTCCATCTCTTACAATATTTATTTAGTTATAAGAAGAATTTATTGAAGTTATCCATAGTTAATATTTCTCTATTCTCCATTGCAGAATGAAGTACTGCTGCATTACATTCATTTTCATCCTAGTTAATGTATTTCATATTAACAGCTTATTATTGTAGCCATTTTTGGTGCTTTACAGCACTTGGTTCTGTAGTTAAGCTCCCAAAAAGACTGAGCGAGGAATGGGGTTTTTGCACCCCCCATGTGTCCCTGTGGTATTCTGCTTGGGTATCTAGGTCCCTCTCATATCACAAGAACATGCCAGTAGATTAATTAGATATGCTCTTAATTACCCATGTGTGTGTATGTGTTCCTTTTGATGGATAAGTCTCCCATGCAGGATTAGGCATCTCACCAACAACTCCTTGTTGGGATAGGCTGCAGCTGTGTATGAATGAATGAATGAATATAACAGAGTGCATTTTAGGTGAGTCTCCACATGTGAATGCATTTATTTGTTTACTTTGTTTAAAAATGTATGCTGATACTTATCCTTTAGCACAGTGTTTAGTACCAGAATAATGCATAATAAGACAATCATTTAAATGTTTTAATGTAAAGTATTTATCATTACTTTCAACAACAGTATAGAATGTAAAATATTTGTCATGGCTTTCTTCAACTGTACAGCATATGCCAGAGAAATATTATTTTATAAAATTATTGAGTCCTCCCAGTTACACATATTATAAATCTATTTTTTATTTTACCATGTATCTACTTATCTGACAAGTTAAGAAGAAAACACACTAATGTTTGTCCTCTAGGTTAACATGTGCATTAAATTCTGTATGGAGATCAGATCTCATCTCATCACCAAACTGATGCATAGTCAACTTTCTCCTCCTGCAGGAAGATTTACCACTTTTGCAAACTTTTAGGCATCATCTGTCCTAATTCGCTGATATTGGTATTATTCTAATAAGTGTTCAGCATATTTAAACTTCCAACAGTGATTCTAGAAACCTGATGAATGTACAAACAGTTCCTTTGTGAACGGTCCTAAATCTTAAAGTGCAGGTGGTGGAAAGCAACCACAGCCAACTGCTTCTTAATTACTAGACTTATTCCTACAGATACTGTTTCTGCTAATCTGTCATAACATCCAGATGCCTTAATTGTGACAATTTGTAACCTTGTTTATGTGCAGCGATACTCCACCAGTCTTGCCCTTCTTGAGAGTATAATTATTTCAGCCATCCATGAAGTGGACTTTGTTCTGTTTCTCCATGTTATATACATATTGCTATATAAAACTTTGACTAGGCTTCAAACTTGTCTGTTTTTAGTTTACCTATAAAAATTTGTATATAAACAGTTTTATGTGCACCTATGCCAATTCTATGCCTAAAACACAGTTTCCTAGCAACAGTTCCTGACTTACTTATATCACTTTTTTAAAAAATTTGTTCCTCAACTTTGTATGCAACAAATTTTGTCCAGGTTTAGTAAGGTTGACACCATCTCTTCATAAATGTCTTTAACAATCCAGAACAATTTATACAAAAATGTTTATGGTGCCTTTGTTTAACAATGTTACTCATCTCCTACTTTGTCCTGTTTGGTTGACTCTAAAATGTTAATGCTTGAGCCTTTCTGGAATAAATTGCCTATACTGTGATAAAATGAAATTACCGTAGAATGCCAATTACATTATCAGCATTGCTCTCATAAAACATTTGTGAACCATTAATTGGCCATTAGTTTGAAAATATGTAAAGACTGCAACAAGTAAGTTAATTTGTTGTTTTTACATTCTGGCAAACATTTAGAGCATTTGAAGAGTTATACAATCTGCTTAGTTTTCTGTTATTAAGTTGCGTTTAGGCCTACCAACTGTGTGTTTAATCTTTCCCTTGCTGTTTATCTACTGTCTTTAATTTTAGAGTAAGATTTATAATTTTATCCTCCTTGGTTGAGTCTCTTTTCTAAGTCATGTTGCTTTCCTGTGTACTAACCATCATACCTCCCACTTTTATGTCGTTTATGCAGAGTGTCCTTTCTCGACTGAGTGAGGGACAGTCAGAGGGTACATCATTCAGCCATGGCTTGTGCCAGTACCACTGGCCTATCTTCTCCTTGTTGTTGGGGGCCTGACGACGTAGCTCCACACCCCTCAGACTGGGGCCATTTGTGTTTTAAAATGGGCCTAATTGTCTCCAGGATGGAAGTCTACATGACACTTCCCTGCTCTTAAGCAACTTCTCATACCAGAGAAAGATTCTGGTGTGGTTTCCTGTTTTGGTCCATAACCCCACCCTTTGGTGCTAATATGAGTGATTACATCACCAGGAGCCCCCCCTGTCCTCCACTTATGCATTTATGTTCACACACCAAGACCTACCATCACTGTCTTGGAATTGCCTTATCGTGTCCCCATTTCCTGGCTGAAACTTTCTGACCTGCAAACCTCTACTTGCTGATGAGCAGCTAAGTGGATCTTCTTTCCCAGGCTGCTGTTTGTAATTACATCTGAGCCATAATCAGAACTTTAGCCCTCTGCACACAGATCTGGACCCACTGTCTAATTTTTATGTCTGCTATTTGCCAAATCATCATACTGGTGTTTAATAGTTACATTTATAACATTATACTTTGACTCCTTAATTGCATATTATCTATAATGTCTCAACAATCTGCATACTATCTGTTGGCTGCCTCTTCTCTTTTACTTTTTTGGTTAATTTGGTGAAGAAACATCTGTCATCTCCACTTTAGCACTTTCCTGTCAGAATCTACTTTTTGGTGCTGCCATAATGGTTTCTTTATTATCATTACAATCCTTTACATAAAGGATTATGATCAGGATCCCCAATCATAGCCAACTTTGTGTTCTAGACATGGATGTAAAAAACTCACCTCAATTTTCACAGGCATTATGGACTGATAAATGTTGTATTTCTGACTCACTTATCTTATTTAATGCTCCAGTACCAGATGTTGTCCCCAGATCACAGTTGCCTCTCCTTTGGTCCATTTTATCAATAGCTAGGAAAATAATTACACAAAATTGGAAATGTAAAACTGCTTTGTCTTTTAGTGATTTTCTTATTTTAGCTAAAAGTATATGCAAGAAAGAACTTTCAACTTTACACATAAGGACTTCAAATATGACTCACCAGAAAAAAATATTGGCATAAACTAAATGAGCTATTGGAAAAATATTAATGACTTGTTTTGCTTTATTACTGCTGTGGACCCTTGTATATAGTTCTTTTTCCTCCTTTGTTATATTTAAATTGTATATTTTTTCTTTGTTTCAAGTTTATAAAACTAATAAAAATTATTTGAAAAAAATTCACCTTAACAGTGATGCTCGAGAGGTGAATCTTTACAATGTTGCTGAGGGCAAGTAATAAGGATTATGATCAGTGAGACCTGATTACAATACTTCACTAGTGCCTGGATCTCTTTCTGAAAAAAGTGCATGAAAGTGAAGTGCTTTACCATCTTTCAAAACCTTTTAAAGCTGGCAAAACACTTTAGAACTGTCAAACAGACAGCAAGCAGAAACTAAGTATACTTCTGAAGAATATACTGCATTAAAAGCTGTTAGACACTTTGGTCTGCCACATTGTTTTAAGTATCAAACAGCTTTCAAAGCAGTTTTACCTTCTGCTGATGTTCTTTGGCAGTCAGCACTGTTTGTTGTCAATCCCCAGAGTGAGACACCCCCCCCATATTAGCAGCCCTTTCAGGTGCTCAACAAAAGCTTGTTAAGCACCTTTCTGATGTCAGGAAAGTGCTTAACAAGCTTGCCTTTTTCCTGTTTTGGGAGCATAAGTGTGACACTCTATGCCTTACATAATTTATTTGCAGAAGTTAGTGACGGAATTTGAGAAGAAATTAGTGTTTGCAAATTACTTGTGTATTTTTATCATAATGTAATAAACTGTTTTTAAGGAAATAACAGAAGACAGCTTTGTGATGGCTAAAAATTCTACCTTTATATTGGAATTACCTTTCTGTTCCTGAAGAGTAAGAGAAAATATCTCTGCATTCTATGTCGTTTGTTTCTTCAGTCTGTTTGTTTGAACCTCTTAAAGTTAAGCCATTCAATATTTAATTGCATAAAATCAGAAATTCCATAAAAATAAGCTCTTCTAATACTGTCTCCTGCATTATACCACATGCAAACCAAAATGTAAAAGATCACAAAGCAAATCATTCAATACTGTATCTCCTTAAGGGGTCATTTGCATATATCCCATGGACCTCCACTATAGGAGGTTTAAGGTGTTACATAATGAAAAGTCTGGATTATATGTGCTTTTCTTGAATTTTTTTACTGAATTATAATACACGATTTGTAACTTTGATCGCATTTTTCTGCATTTCAGTTGCAAGCATTATAGATAATTGAATACAAACATTTGTGTACTTTATCGATATCAGTGCTGAAACAGATGGAACACTCAGTAATGAAAAATAAATTTAGGCCAATATGCATGTGCCCACCTCTGAGATGGAGTTGCTATTAAGGGAAATGATTTACTGGAGCCGGTTAGCATGTGCTACAGCTAATCAACAAGTTTATTAACTCGAAAAATGGATTTAACGGTAAAAATTTAAATAATATAGGGATGTGTAACAGAAGTTTAATGCCTAACAGGTCTGCAGTCACTTCAAATGTTTCAAACCAATAGTAAGCATCTGTCACTAATTTAGAGAGTTCCATTAATGAAATTATTACTTAAGATAAGTATGATGCTTAGTATAGCAAGGTGATAGTAGACATAATAATAAAGGTCCACAACTACATAACATTATTCTAATCAGTAATGTCTGTGGATATATTCTTTTAACAATTTCATTATCATTTAATAGTACTGAAGATAAAACTTTGCCAAAAAAACAGGAGCAGATTTATTCTGTGTACCTATGCAATTATTTTCTTGTCTAAGCCAGAATTAAGTATTATGGATGGACTTCACTGGTGCACAAAGGTTTGTATAAAACTTAAAAGTATTCACAAATGTTTTATTTATAATGTTACTTTTATTTATTACAGTAATGAGTTCTAAAATATGGGCAGACTGCTAATGGCATAAAATATAACCAAAAAAAAAAAAAACTAAGCTTAACCTTAGTTTTAGCATATACCCTTAGGTAAATAATATCAGTTACTATTCAATGTATTTGTTTTTAAACAACATTGTACAATTTTCCACAATCCCTTAAGATTCATAAGCTCAATTAAAGATAGCGTAAACTAACTGCAAGACCTCATGTGGGTAAAACATGAAAACCTGTGCGCCAAAAAAATATTGCAGTAGTGGAAACTGTTTTAAAAGGAGAAAATGATTAGGATTTCATGTAAACAAGCAAGTCATGATAATCTTAGTGTGTTTGCTATATGCCCTTTAAAGGTGAAATGGAATGCTCCCATCTGTACTTAATTATAAATAATTTAATCACATATGGAGCAAAAGAAATTATGAACTAATCAATAAATCCTCTAATGTATTTTTAAGACTTGAAAGGGAACTCACTGAAGGAAAGTAAACCCTTTACACGTTACGCATCTCGAATTTTAAATAAAACATAAATCCAGTATATATTAGAGCATTGGGAATGATGAGTCAAATTCCCCAATGGCTGTCTACTTCAAAGGCTGTATGGGGAAGAAATCATGGGGGTTTTCAGAGTCATTTTATTTCAATATATGGCATCATTAAGCATATATAACATGAACATTCTTGAGAAACAAAATCACACTGGATGTTTTAAATTCACTGAAACTTCTGGAGATGAACAACACATTTTCCATTCTGCCTTCAAACATATTTTTTTGGTTAAATTCAGATAAATATGTAGACTATTATATGTGTGTGTGTGTGTGTGTGTGTGTGTGTGTGTGTGTGTGTGTGTGTGTGTGTGTGTGTGTGTGTGTGTGTGTGTCTACTTCTAAATTTTGAAGTTTCAAAACTTCAAATTTTATAGTTCACATTTCTGTCTGAGCTTTTACAACTTTGAGGAATTCATGTCAGTTTATTTCAAATTATTTTTGTATCTGCTTCTTTTACTGTTTATACAGGATTTAACCTGAATTCTTGAGAAGCTTTACTCACATTGTTAAAGAGCATTGAACTTGAGCTCAAAGGTTAGTGGTCTTTTTATTTATCTGATGTATTAATTGATTGCTCTTATTTCCACATAAGAGTTGTCTATCCACAGTATTTTGGTGTACAACTTTTTTTGTATCAGCCTTTTACATGGCATTTGAGAGAGAGAATATCTTGATATTTTATTTGTGTACCATCTATGGATATCCAGCCTATCACACCCATTAATCTGGCTAGGAAGTCCAGTATTAAAAAGGGGGTTGTCATTGAAGCTTAGTTATGTCATATCAGTTTCAATTCTCAAATTATTAAAATGTAACAAATGACATTACAATAGAGTTCGAAATTCAGAGCAGTTTTTCCTTGTAACCCAGCAATGCTCAAAGATTTGCCAAAATATGCTGATTACTGGATATAGTTCACCCTCAGTAGGCCTCTCTACTGATAACTAGTTTATCTTCAGAAATTAAAATCTTAAGAAGAGAAACACAGCAGTGGTGCTGTCATGTAAGCCTAAATTTATGCACAGAGTGATGTCAAAATTCATCAAATGAAGCAAAAAATATATTGAAACAATTTCCTTTGTGATATATCTCATTAAACAGATCTTTAGAAAGACACCAAAGATTCCTAACTGAAAGGATCACAGGCCTAAAGTCCTTGAGCTACCAAGATAGTCTGGAAGCTTTCTCCCTTTATTTCAACATCTTATTGCCTTCTGAGAGGCAATCTCTGTCTTGCTTACTGCATCATGAGAGACCTGATTGTCATAGATCTTCTTTTTCTCCTTAGGTCCAAAACCTCCACCAATACCAGAATCTTCACCAACAGCTACATAAAACATGGTGGAGGACAGGATTATAAAGCAGCACGTCACATACTTCTGGAATAAACTTCAACAGGTTAAGCAGTGTGACTCACTATCTTCCTTTAGACATAACCTTGATGAATGGATAGATATCTACACATTTACTCCAGAATTGACTGGTATGGCCCTTCTAGAGAAAGGAGGTACTACCTAAGGAAGGGTACTGGCAAGGTAAGAATGGTCATGTGACTCTGCAACCTTGGAATATCTATAAATCTATTGAAAAGGTCAAGACATATTTCCTTACAAGCTGAGATGTAGAGAGCCCTATGGTACACCTTGCACTCATAAAGCTGGCTTGCTGTGTACTTATCATCATTTTGTTGACAGGTTACACAATAGTACATTGGCAAGATGGGACAGTAGACAGAATACCCCCATCTCCTTGCTGTACTATAAATGTATCTCTTGCATAAAGTTGGAATATCATATTGCACTAGTGAAACATGGAGATGAATATGAAATAAAGTTCAAGTGACACATTTGCAGAGGTATGTTGCATTTCTTGCCTTTCACGTGTGTGACATGACACCTGTAGTTGCATTCCTTGTTTTTGTTTTTCTCACTTGTATTTCTTGGCATCACACTTATGTCCACTATACTCTGTATGCACTGTCATTACAACCTATTTTCTACTTCAGCAGTGGGATTTATTTTGCTTTATTTGTGAACTTATGTTTTACTGGGGTGGGATGATGCAACAAGGATAGCACACTGCAGATGATGGCCTCACATCCCTGACGGGGCTACAGTCATTGTGATTGCTTTGACAGCCATCAGAAAATTTCACTTGCATTCATTTGAGGTGTAAGTGTAATGCAGTAGGAATATAGCAGTAGCTTTAATATCTGGAATAAAGTGTGATGTTGGAATCTACAACAAGCTGAAAACAGAAAATGCTGATGTGCACTAATTAGACGTTCACCCAATCTACAAAGACGTAGCAAATAAGATCATAAAAAAATAAAGGAATTTAGTGCATCACCATTTTCTGCCAATTAACTTAATGTTAGTATATCGGCAGCAGAGCATATTTTGCAGATATGAAAACAGTTGGCATCTATCATGATCACGTGTGAAATTTGCAGGTGAAGTTCACTTACCAGCATTAACTGCATTATTCTACTGAGTTTTAGAGCAATGTTAGTGAAAGGCCAACTAGGTAGAAATGTTCACATCAGTTCCAAATAACAAAAGATAAAGGCAACCCTGTTATTTCTGTATTCCCTTTGATTAGATTATTAGAGCATAGTGTATAGCATAGCAGGAGCCACATGGGACATCTTCCAAGTATTAAATCACAGTAATCTACTTTTTAAAGATTTATATGTTTAGCGCTGTAAAAATTGTGTGTGCATTGTATTTTGGATGCGCATAGAAATGCTGTCAGTGGTTTTACTGTATTAGAAATCTATTGATTCTTTTTACAGTGTTAAATATGAAAGCTAAATATATTTAGAACATTTTATCTCGTGTATATTTATCCACACATGCACACACACATCTTAGCATGCATGTTCAGTTCAGTGTTTAATTTACATATGTATATCAGCTTAGTTGTAGTTTCTATTTCATTTATATCAGCAGCAGTACATGACAAAATCAAAAGATATTTCTAAATGTAGTAAGACCTTGGCTGTCATATCCTATGTGTTCCCAGATGTGCACACTTGCATTTTTGAAACTAGAAAACAGATTTAAAACATTACAACGTAAATTTTGCTTTCTACACTTTAGAAAGCGTTTAGAGAATATGCCACTGATTATTCCTTTCTCTCCTTACAATGTCAGGTACAGGGTGACATACTGTATTTGTGAAATATAATCAATAGCAGTTTTCTTAATACTTGAAAATAAAATTGTTTGCACAAACACCTGAAAAATAAGTTATATGCATATGTGGTAACTCACCTATGAAACCTTTGCATTATACTTGGATGTCTGACTGCATTTTATTAAATAGCTTGACTACAATGTGTAGTACAATTTTTCACGACAGGGTGACTATGAAATAAACACATCTTTTTATCAGCCTTATTGCTCTTTTATGACTAGATCTGTAAACTTTCACCTCTCAGCTAATCAACTCCGGTCCTAGTCCAAACTTGTCAAACTTCATCCCTTTCCTGGCGAGGCAGCTTCCAGACGTCAGAGTGACAGTGGACATTACCGTCCCTCCTTTATGCACTTCAAATCACAAGAAAAACAAACTTCTCCAAATGGCCGTCATCTCTCATTAAACAAATCTGACCTGGGACCCAGTATCATTCTGCTCCATCAAAGATACGTCCCACTGCTTTTCATTGAGACAAAACTTACAATAACATTTGTGCTTTTCTCATGTCTAACCAGCCAGAACATTCTGAATCACAGTTAGTAAAAAGGGAATGTTTATTATGAGGCATGTTATAGCAGTGTAAATGTCTAGGATGTGTTTTATTAATCACAACATCAGCAGGTTAATATATTATAAGCAGAGTCACTTAAGTAAGCATATGTTACATGTGTGGATTTTCCAAGATAAGGTACAGCTGTACAGTAGCTTTCTACAGGGATTTGGTAGCCTGAATCGCTCTCATCTGCACTGCTACAGTACCATATTCACTAGGAAAACCTGGGCTGTAGATAATAGCACATAGAGGTAAATACCAGATAAATACAAAATATCACTACTGACAGACTGTCGAATAGTTTTTAGGCTAGTTCTTGTCCCAGCTCCTTGGTATGTTGTGCAACTATATAGTCTTTAATAAGAAACGATCTTTATAAGATTTAGTCTGTAATAGTGCTCATTTGTTTGGGGAGGGCAGGAGGGGATTGTGCTCTCAGTTGTCTAGGCATTTGTGTGCTTGTTATCCTTTGTAAACAAACCTGCAGAATACTGAACTATCACTGCTCTATACTACGTCTCCAGGGCATGTCATTGCCATCATAATATTGCCATGTCAGCAGTGAATTCTGTTAACAAGCTAGGCAAGCAGTAGGTTTTTATTCAATTTCATGTCATATGTGACATCTGGCTTAATTTTATCTTAGGCTGTGTCAGATGTTATTCCACTGTTTTACCTGTTCTTAATATTACGTTCAGGTGTTCTAGTTTGTGTGTATTTGCAGCTGTCATGTAAATGTGGATTGAAATGTTTGTCGTGTGGCTGCTATGGGGAAGTCACATACACCTTATATTTGATTATGTTTTATTTGGTTTGTTGAACATCATGAGCTCACTGTACTTGTGACATTGCAGACCATGTAAGTATTGTCCCTGTATTTAGAGGTCCTTCCAGAGAACTGTTTGACAGCTACTGTTCTCTCATTTATTTATTTATTAATTAGTGCACTATGAACATAGTCACATCCCTGGTCTGACCTGCCATTTCACTTTCTGCATATGGTAAATCCTCTCTTTCTTTCTTGGGCACCTTTGGCTGTTAATCTGCAAGTAACGTGCTGTCAGCCATGAATGTCCTATAGATTGCTTGTATTCGTTACTTTAGGCTATGTGAGTGCCAGGCACATATTCATACTACTTCACATCATACAAATCACATAGGACAGAAAGCATCATTTCAAAATGTGATGGCAAAAACAAAAGTATAACATGTCTTAAACTTGCTGACACTGTTTGCTTTGTACTTCTCAAGGAAATAAAGCTTAGCAATAGTGATATAATAAACTTGTTCTGTAAGTTAATATATAATACTAAATTACAATGTAGTAAAATGCATCCTACAATAATTCTGCATTACATCAGTTGCAAAAATGGTCCCGTGTACTTATTAGTGCAAATACACCAAAAAGTATTTTTTTCTGGCCAGGCAGACATGATTTTATTATATTTACACTCAGCTGATGTTGTACTTCTGGACTGTGGTACTTTTTTACAAATTCGTTCACCCTTTGTGTTCCTGTATTTTAGTCTAAGTATGTTTCATTATGCATTGTACAACTTTACTTAATGCTACTGTGGAGAGTTATAAACTTGCAACAATGCCTGTTATTTATGCAACTAATGTATATTCTCCTCACATATGATACAAACTGAGTGTTCTCCTTGTTACCCCATGATTTGGATTGTGGTTGAAAAGGGTCATTTTACACCCCAAATAATGAATGAATGAAAGAAAAAGAAAATTTGCCAATTTTTAAAGCCTGTATTGAAAAATGAAGAGCAGCAATATCAGTGTGAGAAGCTGGACTTGAAATTGTGAAATGTGATGTATACACAGTCCATAAAGAGCCCATAATTATTATAATGTAAGCAGTCCCAGTTACCTTTTATCTCTGAAATGTTTTGAAATGGATACTATAGTCATTATTAATTAATACATTTTGTTTCACTACCTAATGGAAAAAATGTTCAAAGGAACATTTAGAACACACACTAACAAATGTTACTGCATTAAAAAATACAATTTAAAGCAATCAGGAAGGTGAGTACAGCAGAGCACATGCATTTATGGGTGGTCCTGAAATGTGAGTTGGGGTCCATGCTTTGAAAACAGCCTGCTGCCCAAGGTACACTTAATCTACCATAGTCTTATACACCTTGCAAACATGACTATGACCTATTTGTATCCCATGTGGGTATGAATGAAGTAAGATACTCAACTATGGCAAACATGCAGAAAGGCATGGTGAACCTCACTATGTATGTGTCAAATGCAAGTAAGATTCTGGTGGCAAATAGAATACTAACTTCACCTAAAATTCGGCCTAAATGGAAAGAAAATATAATTGGCTTCACCAACTGCTTGTGAAACTGGTGTTATTCTAGGGGATCTGGTCACTGTCAGCCTGGAATGAGATGGTAGACAGGCAGACTTATTTCACAAAGGATGGCCTGTACCTCTCATCTCATGGCTTCTGCTTACTGACTAAAGCCTTGTCTGAACTTATAGTGTTTATTTAGGCAAAATCTTGACTATTGGACGGCAAATAAAATTATAGTAAATACTGATTTAGACTATTTTGAGGATGATCTTCAGAGTTCCAGAATTCTAAATAATAAACTGCCTTATTCTGAGGCTTTTCTTCTATTTTAGCACATCCATATCTGTTATATAACAGAGACTTTGTTTCCTTGTAGGGGTAGGACTCCCTCCTTATCTGGGTTTACTGCATCCCATTCATTTACATCTGAGGGAAAGTGTGGTGGTCTTTTCTGTATTTGTCAGAAGCATCATTATAGCTAGACAAATTCTCTGGAGCACAGAAACTCAGAGGTATACTTAAGGTGGGGGTAGAAGAGGAATGACTGCCCCAGGTTCAAGGTGTTGGCTGCCATGATTAGCAGATGCTAATGATGCAGTAGTACAGTAGCTAACATTAGAAATGAATGCTGATACTCTATTTGTGGTCATAGCTGAAGCTCTTTGTGTGTAGCATTCTAACTGTAGCCAGCTGCTTGTTATAGTATGAGTGATCAAGAGTTTTGTGCATGTGTATCCTCGACTTAGAGCTTAGGGGGTACCAGATCAGGGAACTACACTGGCAACGTATAATCTACTATATCCCCACATGACCATGAGTGGTTGCTTAATATGCTCCTGGAAATAAGCATAAAAAGTTCTTTCATGATGGGTTATTTTAATTATCCCCTCAATATTCTGGTACACCTATACCTCAAAAGTTAGGTATTCCCAAAGATTCTTGTAGTTAGTCAATTACAAATAGAACAAATTAAAAACAAACCACTAGGGAATAGAACTTTCTAGACCTCATCCTAACCAACATAACTTTTACTTATACTTCTACTGTAATATCCCCATCTCTAGCTAAATGTAATCACAAAGCCAGTGATCATATCCCTTAAAGTCTCTAGTACCCTTCAGACAAACTAACTTTACCCGCACTGTATGATAAACCCACAAAAGGTATTTGTAATATGACAATTCCTGGTACAGTTTCTGTTGCTATATATGCAACCGAGTCCTACTCATGTCTAAAAGTTACATTGATCAATCAGTCACAACTAGAAATAAGTATAATGGGAAATTAAAAAAATAAGGCAATAATAATCTATTTAACATTTGTTTACTGGGAAAGTCTGACTTGGAACTAAGCCAATTTTCAGAGGAAGCCAGGGGAGAAATGCTTCCGACACATGTCTTTGTAACGTGGAAGGAAACCAGAGCACCCTGAGGAAACCCACACAAATGCAGGGAGGACATGCAGACTCCGCACAGAAGGCACTCCAGCTGACAATCGAACTGGAGAACCTCTTGCTGTGAGGCAACAATGCAACCGCTGCTCTACTGCATTGGCCACAAAAATAAACTCTAACAAAAGAAAGAGTTGCTTAAATTATATTACAAATCCAAATTTACCCACATTAAAAATGCAATGAAAAAGATCAGCAAAGCAAAAGTCAAAAACTAAAATCAGAAAGACCAGTGCAAAACATAAAATGAAACTAGTACCTGAAGCCAAGCATAATTATTAATCATTCTCTAATTACATTAGGAAATTATAAAAATAGAACCTAACAATACAAGTTAACAGACAATTTGCTCTCTTTTGATTATCACATAATATTAGTAGTCAGTAAATCTTCTGTCTGGTCCATCTGATATGTAAAGGCATCATATCTAGGTTAAAAGAAGTTATTCCTTGGAAGTGTGCTCTGACTGGACCTGTTGTAGAGTACAATACCCCTTTTGGCATCCCGATACATCACACAGATCGAAAAGACCTAAAGATTCCTAACTAAAGAAATTACTGGTTTAAAGTCTCTTAGCTAAAAAGACAGGCTTGAACCCCTGTCTCTATTCTCTCTCTCCTGTAGGTTCCCAGATTGAAGACTGTGTTTTGCATACCTTGCCATTAAGAACCCAACCCTACTTTATCATTTATACCTCCAAAAGAGAAAAAGAACCATTGTCACTTGAGCTAATAATTTAATACTCTACACACACTGAAGAAGCAGATGTATTAGCAATCTCTAGAACAAATTGCCTTTACATATAAAATGGAATGACAACCATTGCATCCTTCAAGACTAGCCTTGGAAATTGGAATGGCGTGCACAAATTCTTTGATTAAGTGGCCTTTTCTGAAAGGGGAATTACTTCATAAGGTTGGTTGTGTGGCCTTTGGAATTACTTGTCTTGTTATTTATATGGTTTTATGTAGTATCAAAAATAATTTACACACACATCGGCACAACTACCACGTAGTAATGTTATGACATTCAGTACATTAAAAAATATAGGTATACCAGTATAAGTGATGCATAGTCAGACTACTGAATAACGATATGGCAGAATTATGGGCGTATACCAGTACATAAAAAATGCAATACAGGAATGAATTTCATTAAGCTGCATTCTGTAAAAATTAGTTTACAGCCTTGGCGTCTATAGATTCACATTCAAGGGGTTCATTTTGAAAACATCAGTTACAGCAAGTACAGTTCTTCAAACCAAAATGGAAGAATTGTTCATCGAACAGGTTTTCATATGAAGGATGGTGTGAATTACAAAATGTGTTTTCTGTATTCATGTTTGATAATGAAACAAAATGAAATTATAATACTCAGTAAACCAGAAATCAATGAAATTATATTACAGCAGTGTTTTACGAACCAGTAAGGTTTCAATCATGCATTTCATCACAAAGTTACAAGTCTAAACATAAATGATTACTGAAGTTTACCATTTGCATCTAACAAAAATGGTTGACGACTGCTAGTAACTAAAAAAATATTGCTCTTACTGAACTGAAATAATAAAAGCAGTGTGACAAAAAAGTAATGCAAATTTACATTTCAAAAGCTAATACAGAATTTCTGTTGCACAAAAATTCACTCAATATGAGACGAAGTTGCAGCTGCAAGAACTGTTTTAGGGCTCTCTAATTAATATTTATAGCATTTTACTACCGACCAGGAGTACTAGAAATTAATGTACCTGTTGATCAGTAAGGGACTTTGTTACAACACCTTAAGAAAAATATATTCAACTGTAAACAGTAAACTAAATCTCTCCTAGCTGAAGAGTAAGAAATGGAGTATAAAACTGATCTTGAATGGGATTAATTTTTATGATCTAGAACTTTAAACCCTAAGGGTATTTTAAATTAATGTTAATTTTATAATAATAGGTATCTCTTTACATTAGACAGTAGAAGATTACACATCATTACTCACTGCAGCATTAAAAAGTAATATTTTTGAGCAATCCGTTGTTTTTCTTCCAAATATTTTTAGAAAGGCATTTATAAAGTGGAGAACAAAGAAAAAGGTTTTGGCAAATGGTGAGGAAAAGCATGCTATGATGATGCCAGTAAATGAAAAATTATGTGACTGTCCTCTTAAAACATTTGGAACACTGAAGCATATGACTGTAAGTGTTATTTGAATATTAAAGGAAATGGTATTTAAGGTTCTATTTGAGAATGAACTGAGTCAGAGTTATGACATTTGTATTTGCACAGGTCTGGTAGTTTTGATGTATTATTTCTTTTTTATAAGGTTCAAACCCTTTAACATTTGTAAGCTGAAACAATGCTAAGTTGCTCAGTTAAATGATGAAGTTTATCTGGAGGTAAAGCATTACTATATGTGTATAGAGATATATATATATATATATATATATATATATATATATATATATATATATATCTATATACACACACACACACGTATATATATATATATATATATATATATATATATATATATATATATAGTGTGTGTGTGTGTGTGTGTCTCTGTGTGTATATATATATATATATATATATATATATATCTAGCTATATATATATATATATATATATATATATATATATATACATACACACATGTATATATAATGTGTGTGTGTATCTATATATATATATATATATATATATATATATATATATATATATATACATATATATATATATATACATACACACATGTATATATAATGTGTGTGTGTGTGTATCTATATCTATATCTATCTATCTATATATATATATATATATATATATATATATATATATATATATATATATATACATATATATACATGTATATATAATGTGTGTGTGTGTGTGTAAAACTCATAAATGTTTGATGCCTATTTCACATCAGTCCTATGACAAGGATGGCTAAAACCCTGAATATGACCCAATAACCTAAATTTGATTAGTAGCTTGAGTACTGCCAAAGCCAGGAAGGAGGAAGTGGGAGTAAGTAGATGTAGCTGTTTTGCCCATCTTGAGGAGAAGGAAGTGGTTTAACTGGCTGCACTGATGGCACCAAGAGGGGTGTCAGGAAATGACTGGAGCACATATTGTCAGTGTGGCTAAGGGCTGAATGTAAGCCAAAGAGGTGTGCAAAGGCATGCATGGGGCTGCTGTAGAGCAGCAGTAGACTGGCAGGCTCACATGATTGTCAGGACAAGCCTGCTCCATTACATGCAGCTCTTTCCTCTGGGAGGAGGAAGGAATGTGCTGATAGGGCTGTTGCCTTAGCTGGGAAATGGGTTGGAGGTCTGCTACCCATACAGGGAAACAAATAGGATTTGCTGTCACCCTGCTGGGGCTGGACAAATGAATCAGTAGATGAACTTAGGGAAGTCTTCAAACAGTCTGTGGCAGGGCGAAAAAAAGTTTAATGTTTAGTTCATTGATCCAAAAACAGCAATTGCGTGCCTCAGAAATGTGCACACTTGTACATAGTAATAAAAACTTTCAAGAAACAATTACCTCACCCTTCAAAATATGCTTGACAGTCAGTCAAATTATATACTAATGTGGAGTATACTGTAACCTCTTCATCTGACTACAAACCATGCCTGACTACGTGACACTGAAACAAATCAGTTAGTCTACTTATCCTCTCATTGGATGTGCTACACTAGCATTGTTTTAACAGGCTTCTGCTCAAGCTTTAACCTTGTGTGCCCTGTACCACAAGTCCTCAGCATGACCCACATAGAGAGACCATTACAGTTATAACCACTATAACTGTAGGGGAAATATAATGTGCATTATGTTAGGAAGATGGGCCTTTGTTATCACACATGTTAATCTGTTGACTTGCATTTGATAACTACAGAGCAAAAATCACAAAATGGTGATGGGAGAGGAATGGTGTTAACCAGAAAAAGTCAGCAAATATTAGAATTTAGGGTCTAGGTAAATGAAGGATATCTAAATAAAGTATTTATCTTTAATAAAGTTAAGAATCCATAGTTTTATCACCCAGTAGTTAGGAGTACATTTGAATGATTGCTTGATGACTCAATTAAATGGAGACTGGAAGTATATTCAAAAGCTTTGCTTTTACCATGGAAAAAGCAGAGTGAGCAGATTTATTATTATACTTTATCCCTTTGTGGACCATTTATTCCAGCAATATTTTGTTGTGTTGTAGATTTATTATTATGGTAAACATGACTGAAATCAGAGGATTTAGGCAATGGGTAGGATACTACATGAACTTTTAGCACAAAGCTAATGCAAGGGTATTTGGAAAGGTAAAGGCATGAACGAGCAAGTTTCAGGCCATATTCTACTATATACTACATTATAACACCAACGATATAAAAACAAGAGTCGGTAGCCAAAAACAGTCTTGCGAACCACAAGTAATCCTTAACGCAGTTTTATTTAGACAAATAAGTTAGCGTTTTCGCTTCTCAACAGACGGAAGCTTCATCAGAGTATTCACAGTTGCTCAGTAAGGCGCCAAAACTTACTGGGCATTTAAATAAACTACACACAAAAAAGATTATATCACTTCCTGGAGGTGTAAGCTAAATACATAATGACAAATGTATGCATTTAAAAACAATGTAATTTAAACACATACAGTGCTAGCCACATCCAAAAATTGTGCATCAGCCCTTATCTTTACTTAAATACATTAAATAACACATGAAAATAAATATGGAAATGAATAAATTCTATTTGTATGTAGATGTATAGAATTACAACAGCGAAGCTGTTGCATACTATAAATAACCGAGTACTCCTTTTCATTAGTGTATACATAAAGCTCCTATTTAAAAACATAAAAGTTTAAAATAGGGTAAGATAAGTAAAAAGATATATATATATTTAAAATAATTAAGTTAAATTTTATTTGATACGAGAGGTGTATGAGCAGAAAACTTCATTTGTATGACAAACTATGAATTTAATTTAAATATTTATATAAAAATATATATAAAAATATTTTTTATATCTAATTAATTTATTTACAATTATTTAACCTGTTAATTTACAAATATAAATTGAATGACTCTACAACTACTGATTTTTATATGATATAAAAGGATTCAAATTTGATATAAATTAATAGGAATTTTACTGTCTAAGATATGCTCTATATTTCAAAACAGGGGCAATGTTGCAAGCCTCATTCAAGCCTGGAGGGTTAAAGGCATCTAGTCTTAGTTGCCACTCCAGTTCTCGGTTTTCCAATAAGAGAGATGTAGGGCCGCCCCTGATAGATGTCCTTATACTATCAATGCCCATAAATTGAAAACTATGTCCAGGATTTTTTATTATATGTTTAGCTAGGGCGTTTTCATTTTTTGAATTTTTTATTGCATAGTGATGTTGGTATATCCGTTCTCTGAGTTTTCTGTTGGTTTTGCCGAAATAAAAACTCGGACAGCAGACACAGAATGCTATATAAATGACTGACTTGGTTTCACAGTTAATCTTAAAGTTAATGTTAAATTTCGTACCCTTTATACAAAAGGAATTCCCAGTGCGAATGGACTTACACCATTTGCACAGACCACAGGGTAAGGATCCTTTTATTCTACTAAACTGTTTTGGCCCGGAATCAAACTGTAATAGCTCTTTAATGTTTGTTCCCCTCTTGTAAACAATGTAAGGTTTTCCCCCAATTTCTCCCCCAAAAGAGGGTTATTGGAAATGAAAGACCAATTTTTATGAATAATTCCTGATATTAATTTGGAGTCACTGTTGTATGTAGTGATGAAACTCAAAGGAGGCGATGTGGGGATGTCTTTTGTCACAACACTTTCAAAAGTATTCAAATCTGCCATTTCAGTGGGTGTGTTAGTAGTAAACACAACATCACCATACAACAATGGTTTGTAAAATCCAACACTTCTCTTACTTTTTACTTCCTCAATGAGTTCATCAACAAGCAGTTCTGGGTAGCCCCTATTAATAAACATCGTTTTCAATAAGAAGCACTCAGCTATAAAGTCATTCAAGTCACTGCACATTTTAAAAGCTCTCACCAATTGTCCTTTGACAATGGCCCTTTTTTGTTTATAAGGGTGGTAGCTCGTGTAGTGTAGGAAAGAATTCACATATGTTTCTTTCCTAGATATTTTAGACTGGAATTTAAAATTTGTTCTATCTTTAATAAGTTTCACATCGAGATAATTAATTTCTTCACCTGAAACATGATATGTAAATCTAAGAAAATTTGTTGTCTGATTGATATAATCAATAAATCTTTGGACGGCTTGTAAATCTCCTTTAAACAATATAAATACATCGTCTAAAAACCGAGTGTAATAGCAAATGTGCTGCTTCCAATCCAGGTTATACATCTCTCTTATTGGAAAACCGAGAACTGGAATGGCAACTAAGACTAGATGCCTTTAACCCTCCAGGCTTGAATGAGGCTTGCAACATTGCCCCTGTTTTGAAATATAGAGCATATCTTAGACAGTAAAATTCCTATTAATTTATATCAAATTTGAATCCTTTTATATCATATAAAAATCAGTAGTTGTAGAGTCATTCAATTTATATTTGTAAATTAACAGGTTAAATAATTGTAAATAAATTAATTAGATATAAAAAATATTTTTATATATATTTTTATATAAATATTTAAATTAAATTCATAGTTTGTCATACAAATGAAGTTTTCTACTCATACACCTCTCGTATCAAATAAAATTTAACTTAATTATTTTAAAACTATATATATCTTTTTACTTATCTTACCCTATTTTAAACTTTTATGTTTTTAAATAGAAGCTTTATGTATACACTAATGAAAAGGAGTACTCGGTTATTTATAGTATGCAACAGCTTCGCTGTTGTAATTCTATACATCTACATACAAATAGAATTTATTCATTTCCATATTTATTTTCATGTGTTATTTAATGTATTTAAGTAAAGATAAGGGCTGATGCACAATTTTTGGATGTGGCTAGCACTTTATGTGTTTAAATTACATTGTTTTTAAATGCATACATTTGCCATTATGTATTTAGCTTACACCTCCAGGAAGTGATGTAATCTTTTTTGTGTGTAGTTTATTTAAATGCCCAGTAAGTTTTGGTGCCTTACTGAGCAACTGTGAATACTCTGATGAAGCTTCCGTCTGTTGAGAAGCGAAAATGCTAACTTATTTGTCTAAATAAAACTGCGTTAAGGATTACTTGTGGTTCACAAGACTGTTTTTGGCTACCGACTCTTGTTTTTATATGCTACATTTTAGTGAACGGTGTCTAAGGAGCTCACAGTCTGAAGAATACCTGTAAATTCCACATGCAAATATTCTGAAAAACAGGTAGAACTCTAACTGCAGCATTGTGTGAAGTGAAAAAGACCATGCTGGGGTGATTTTGGTCCACACACACACAAAAACAAAAAACAAAAGTACTCTTTTGTTAGTGAGAAAACTACATCATACTTTGGCCCCAGTGAGGAACACTGCAACTGCCTCAAATATGTGGATTTTGAAAATGCGTATGACACTCCAAAGCAGAAGAAAACTCTTTATACCTACAACCACATCAATTTCACATCACTGCTCTGTATTATAATAAAATGTGCAAATGTGATAGACATTGCCTGTTGTATCTGGGGATCTGGAGATGGCAAAAATCCACTGCAGTTCATCAAAGGGGATTCACTAAACAAATACACAGAAATTGGCAGTAGGTGTATAATGTGAGTCTGTGGTACAAGCACATGGGGTAGTCATTTTTTTTTATAGGCATATAAATAAAAAATAGGTGCCAAGATGCATTCAAGTGTGTAGTGGGCACCTCACTGGATAAACAGTTGTCCAGTACACAAACTTTCCTCTGCTTGTAAGTAAACAAACCCAGGACAGAGAGTCAAGATAATGATGCAACGGAGAGAAAAACATCATCATTTCAACTCTAGAGAAAGTAATCCTGAATGTGACCAATAAGTGCTTCAACTCCACCAGGAATTACTGATTTTTTTATTCAAAAAATTTTTTTTGAATAAAAAAATCAGTAATTCCTGGTGGAGTTGAAGCACTTATTGGTCACGTTCAGGATTAATTTCTCAGTTGGTGTTGGACTCCATTACTAACTCTAGAGAAACCATGGAAGCATTTGTCTGTGTCCGTAAATAATAAATGTAATTGCACTTTATTTGAAGAAATAGACTTCAGAAAGAGAACTCCAATATACAGCTGTACATATAGTTGTTGCTAAATTAAAAAAAACATCTGGTACCTGGAGTGACAAACCTTAAACAGCATTTGAAATAAAGTGAATAATGACTCTCTTTCAAGCATTAAGTAGTTTCTGTCCTACCTTACATCAGCTCAGATGGCCTCTCCAACAGAAATAAAAAAAAAAAAAAACTTTGCCTTTAGAACAACTGCCACTTCTGTGGAAGAAAAACAAAGGTTCCTCACTAAAAGAATACAGGGCATAAGTAAAATGTCCTGTGCTGACTGGTTCATTGCCCTATCCCTGTATTCTGTCTCCTACAGGCTTTTGAAGTGAGATCTATGCCTGGCATACAGGGCATTGTCAGACCCCACTCTGATAGACCTCCTGCATATCTGCAAAACAAACAGCACCAAAATTACCCATTCTGAAGACTTAAACCTTGACTGTGATATAAATAGGACCTGCTGGAGAAACAGGTATGTATATCACAGAGGCTACCCCATCTATGTAACAGGCTCCCCATTCATGTGCAACAAAGTTCTTCCCTAACCCAATTCAAGTGCAAAGTGGACAGTTGATTGGGAAATTGAAAATTCATCCCTGGTTTGGCACCTATGTCTCTAATGGACACAGGCAACCTGTAAATGTTTCATTTCCTAGGCCCTTGCTTACACTTATCAAGTGTATCTCAACTTTTCAGAGATTTGGGATGCATGGCTTAAAAAGGCCCTTGGGTGGTTAGCCTAGTAAACACCTGTGAACCTACGAACTTATGAAAAACAGACATATAACAAATGGATATACCACTATATATTAAGATGTTGGTAATACTCTAAGCAATCTACAAAGTCAGGAAATGAATTCAGCTGCCAGGACTTTCCTAACCAAAGTTAAACATCTATCTGGTGTTTTAACTTAAGGCATTGAAAATACTGTTGACACATTTCTACTTAATAAATTTGATTCTAATGCCATGTTAAATGTGGATGTTATTTCTGTTACTTTACCATGACTTTACTCATTCTCTGCTACAACAGAAGAAATTAGCAGCAATGTTTAGAAAATTTGGTCTCCTCTCTCTCTCTCTCTCTCTCTCTCTCTCAGTTCAACAGGGCGGAGTTAGCTTCAAGTAAGCCTATTCCATATATTATTATTCCCAAGATTTATCCAAAATTGTTAACATGCGGTAAGAAAAACACAAACTGTCTATGCAAGATTAATGAGTGGGAATCTCAACTAGCTTCTTTACAGGAAAAAAATGTTGACTAGGAAATGCATCCCATGCAGTTACTTTTGAACAAAGATGGGATTTCAAAACAGTGGGATGCAACACAGCCCCTTGATTAGCCAATTTATAAATTGTTTCAGAATTTGAAAATAAGACCAAAATAATAGTATAAGCTGCCAAACTGTGTCTTATTCTTTGATTAAGGCTTCAAAGAATGTCTTAGTGACACTGAGGAAGGATGCTTTTTATATCCGAAAGCTTTGTCATTATTTAATACATTTTATTTGGCTTGACTGCGTGGAGAGACTATTTTCTTTTTTGGCTGAAAAAAGGAAAGCGTTTTCACAAATGGACATAGTGGTGATCTGATATGCTATTATATTTATTGTTCTCCATTATATTCATGGGGTCAGAGGAGGTTACTAGGCTATCAACCTAGAGGTCATTTCAAGCCTAGCTGTTTCATCCCAACGTAATGCCATAGATAGTCTAGTCAATATCCAGAATTGCATTTAGTAATGACTGGACATGTCCAGGAGGGCTGTAGGTGCTATTCCTGGCAAGAATTTATGGTGCCCCATCCATTCGTCCAGGTTTGAAGAGTCTCATAGAGGTACACTGCTTCACATGAATTGGCAGCCTATTTCAAAGATGCAGCAGTTGCTTTGAGACAAATCTGTTCCTCCAGCACATTATATTCAAGTCACAGGCCATATTTATGTCCCTGGAATGGGTCCTATAGTTCCATTTGATTTACAGATGTGCAACAAATTCATTAGGTTTGGGTCGGGGATTGCTGTGTAAGTCATGCATAGGTCTTCTGTAAGAAGTCTATAACATACTGAATATAGTGACAGGCACGTTCATCGGGTCTGTGTAAGACACATGCTGAAGATCTTGATCTTCTTAGTTAGAAACCTCTGAGGTCTTGCCATTTGCTGCAAGTACTTTGTATAGTACATGCCAAAAGGGTCATTATACTCGATTGTGAGCCTGATTAGTGATGAGTATAGAGAGATTATAACTTCCTTTGCTCTAGAGGTGATGCATTTGCTAATCAAGTGTGCTGCGTAGAAAGTCTTCCTTACTACAGTAGACACATAGTGGTGAAAGTTAAGGCTGCAGTCTATTTGTGATCCCAGATCTCGTACTACTTCGTAGGTACATAGGGTTAATTTCATAGTGTGAAGGGACATTGTTTTTACCAAAAGGAATGATACTGCATTTCTTTGCAATCAGTTTGAGACCATGACTAAGACACCAGTCGTTGGTCTGTGTAAACCCCCCCTGAAGTATACTGACATCAGTTGGGGATTCAATTATTGCACCTGGGTTGCAGTTGCCCACAGACTTGGTCATCCACAACCCCTTAGTTTTGGCCTGAACATCTGAGAAGTATATATCAAACAGTAGGGGGCCCAGCATTGACACTTGTGGTACCCTGCTGGTGACAGCTCTGCTGGTTGATTTGGAGTCACCCATTTTGATAGTGTGTGACCGGTTTGTGAGTCAGTTGGCAACCCATCTTACAACAAAGGGGTTTACATTCAGTTTTCTAAGTTTATCATTAATGCCTGAGTGTAGGATTGTGTCAAAGGCCGTTACCAAGTCAAGTTATGATGTGTGCACAAATTTGCCCTCATCATTGGCCCTGGTCACATTTTCAAAGAAATCCATGAGGTTTAACAGATAGGATCTGCCCTTGAAAAAGCTGAATTGGGTGGTATCCAGGGTTTGGAGGTCACCTATTTCTTTATTTATGAGGTCCATGATGATGTGTTCCATGGCTTTATAGATGAGGCTTGTCAGACTTATGGGTCTATAATTCCCTGGGTCTGTTGTTAAGCCACATTTCTGGAGGGGAATAACTGTTGGTTTTCCATTCCACAGGAACAAAGCCTGTGGTTTGGCTGTGATTGAATAGGGTAATTAATGGTGATGCTAGTTTATGTTTTAGTTTGTATAGAACACAGCCTGGGATGGCATCTGGTACCAACGAGGCTCTTAAGTATATATAAGGATTTCTGCATTTTTTCCTCTTACTCAAGGAAACTGAAAAAGAATAAATATGACTTATAAAATATTAACTAATTTTGCAGCTCCATTTCTACAATGTCATGGGAATGTTTCCCATTTTTAGGATCTTTGTGGGCTCTTTCTTTTCTGTAGCTCTCTCTCTCTCTCTCTCTCTCTCTTTTTTTTGTCCTCACATCTTTGTTTGGGTCATTGTGTAGCGATTGGAAAGTTAAACTAGTATTACATGTTAAAACATTCATACTTGTAGTTTCTAGGTGTTGTGTTTTTTTATCAGAGCGCCATAGTAAGTCACTTACTTTCAGACCAAATCTTAGAATCTGATCGCTGGTGGAAGGCTATTTATAGAGAACAATTTTTTTTTCAGAAGTGAGACCGGCTTAAACCAGAACCAGTCATTTAGGGTGAGAGCAAGGCTTTTGGAATCTGGACCAACATAGATTCATATTTCATTAGCTAAAATAATTGATTAAATAATAATAAATATGATACTTTATTGGATAGCTACAGGTCTATTGCTTTATTAATAACATTTTTGGAAATGTTTTGAATAATTAGTTGTTAACAGCAGTCCTGTCAAACCAATCTGAATTTATCCGGAGGGGAAAATATTCTACACCTTATGATTCTGTAACTTCTGAATAATACAGAAGGCCAAACAGCAGATACAGCTTTCTGCTCCACTGACAACTTACAAGGCCTTTAGTATAGTGAACATAAGATATCTTTTTTGAATCTCTCTGAGCTGAGACTTCCAGATCACATTTTTTAATGTAACAAGGTCCTATTTCAACTAACAAAATATGCTATAAATGTCAATTGATACATTTCTTTAAAGTTCACGTTCAGTGAGTATATCAAGGATACCCTCTTTCCTCTATTTTACGGGCATTAAACATAACTCTGGAACAATTCAAGATGCAAAAGAACATAGCCCTGTTATTAAAGATACCAGTATAAAGTTTTTGGTTTGATGCATAGCCTATGTTAACAGTATTTTCAGTTAATTCATACTTATCATATATTTTAGTATGGCTTAGAAATGTCATTTTAACTGGGTAGAAATTTAATCTAAGACTAAAGTAATACTGTTTCTAGAGGATAAACCTTTAACCATTTCTGTTATACATGTCCAAGAACTGAAATGCTGAGGATGATGTTCTGCGTGCATTATTTTTTTTTTCAAGATATAGTTATAACTCAATTTACAGAAGTCTTATATTTAAATTAGATCACACAGCTGATACAGTTAAACTGATCTTTTCCAGGATGTCTGAATTGCCTGTAGTTTAAGATATTCTCATTGTGGGCAGTTTACATTACACACACATTAATTCCTCCTTCATTTATTTGGTGTAATAAAGTCAGAAGAGTTTGAATTTATCTACAGAGGTGTTTCCTCACACATCCATTGGTTAGCCCATAATCCTCCATAGTATAAACAGAACACAACATGGTAGTCCAAAACTGTAATTTGCCTGACTCTGCATTAATTACTTGAAATCAGTGTTAGAACACTCATGGTTTAAATTATTTAGCCAAATCTGTCAAATTTATTTTTTTACTTCTTCTGAGACCATTAGACAGGTTAGTTCAAAAGGAGTTTCCTTCTTCTATATGCAAATACTTATAAATTTTAATGTATAAAACACTGCCTTTGTTCTCTTTCCTTGGTCATCTACAGGGGCGGCTCGTGCTATAGGACTGCAGGACTGCAGCCCTTCTACCTGTGAAATAAAGTCCCCAATCAGTCCCCGTAGAAAAAATAAAAATAAAACATGAAAATAATAAAAAAAAATCTCGGACTGCACGCATGCGTGCTTAGTTCCTGGCTGCTGTGTTAGGCAGACCAGAACACCAAGCACGCATGCTCAGGCAGTCCTGAGTTCCAGACTGCTCAGTTAGGCAGTCCAGATAGGGAAGGGAGTAAACTCCTCCCTTCCAACCCAGAGATCTGTGTGGTGATGACCGCACAAACCAGACTACATCGCCCGCAGTCTGGACCAATAGCAGGAGGCTCCAGCCTACTCACATCTCTCAGGAGAGCTAGGATGGGAGTTGAGTTGCAGGATCATACCAGCATGGAGGACCGAGATTGATCGGGGAGCTGCAGGATGGACTGAGTACAGGTAGGGTGTATGATCGGGATGTGTGTGTGTGTGCGAGTGTGTGTGTGTGTGTGTGTGTGTGTGTGTGTGTGTGTGTGTGTGTGTGTGTGTGTGTGTGTGTGTGTGTGTGAAATGCCCCAGTTGCTTCATGGTGGTGGGTAGAGAACAAAGCTTGAACCCTGTACCTTGGGCCCAAGTGACAAGAGCCTGAATTCCCTACCCACCACCATTTCTAAAACATTTGAAGATTTTTGCCTCGTATTTACTCTGTTCCTCATAAAATCTGTGGTTTCTGTATTTTTGTTACTTAAAGCAGAGAGTGGTGCAGTGGTAGCAGTGTTGTCTAACAGCTATGGGTAGTCTGGTTTGATTCTTGGCTGGGGTGCCTTCTGTGTGGAGTCTGCATGTCCTCCCTGTGTTTGTGTGGGTTTGCTCTGGTGTCCTCAGTGGATATTTGTCCCTATTTTTGGACTGTATTCCCCCGTTATTGGCTTTGTCCAGGTTTTTTGTGCCAAGGTTGAGAGCTATGGTGATAACTGAACTCACTGAATATGTTTGGGGGCTGTATTCCCCCATTATTGGCTTTGTTCAGGCGTTTTGTGCTAAGATGTTGACAGCTATGGTGAGAACTGAATTCACTAAATGGTAGCCATTTAAGTTTAAGTCTTCCTTTCTTTCATAAAAGTAAATGATTTGGCATAGTGGTATGTGGCTCTGGCTGTTTAGCACAGGGACCTGGGTTCAATACTTGGCAGTGAAATGTATGTCGGTAACGCAGCATTTTATTCTAGCAACTTTCCAACATTATACAAGCAATGTTTAAAATGTGTCCCTGGTTTTTGGGCTTTTGCCCCCCCCCCCAAATAAATTTTGGCTTTGTCCAGATTTCTTGTGCTGCAAAGTTCATAGATAAAGTTGAGTGTCAAGTAGATTTTACAAGGAGCTGAGAGCTGCAGGGGAACAAACGTTTAGTCTGCTTATGCCGCGTTTGCGTACATTGTAAATAGCACAGCAGGTAGTGTACTTGCTTTTGATGCAGAAGGCTGTGGGTTCTACTCCCACAGTAAGTAGATCCATTAAGGATACTGTACTCTGTTTTAAAGGGGATGGATGCTGCAGTCCTCTTTGGTGAAGATACCTAGTAACTATGAACCTGTTATCAGTTTGCCATCCATTCCCTATTGCGATATTAATAGCATTATAATTTTTTTAATGCAACATAAGCAATTTATTCCTCAAGGGAAACAGGCACTTTATTTGTAGATGAAACAATGACATATAAAGTTGTTTGCTAGCAGTAACCTCTTCATTAGTTAACCTATTTCTTTAATGTGGAATTATTTAGATGGCTTTTACTTCTTCAGAGATCATGCATATTTACTGATACTGGTGGACTGTTGAAGTTTGAGTAGACTTTTATGATGGAAATGTTCTGAATTGGGCAGTTCAACTGTACTGTATTGTACAAGGAATATAATTTAATACAGTCAGGAAGGTGTATCAAAGAGCATGTGTATGTTTCGTGTTCAAGGGGCCTATGATTTGAAAACAGCCCAAAATTAATCTTTATCTGCCACTGGCAACATTTATTTTCTTTGAATGTGGGTTTCAATGCTGTTTCAATGAATGTGAGTTTCAAGGGCAGAGAAGTTTTAATGCTGTCTATTTTCATTGTGAGACTGCATTTCTTTGTTTAGCAGATATCTATTAGGGTTTATGTTGTAAAATATAAAATAAAACTTTCAAATGAAATTCATATCATCGCAGAAGTAAAGCAGTGTACACATTACAGTGTTTATGGCAAATGGGGTGAAATAACCAAGGAATGGGACATTGGAATGGCTGCAAGGGGGACGCTCCATTCGACCATGATTTTGTGAAGGGGGGAAGGGCAGCAAACTCAGACAGCCCCGGCTGAACTATACCTCTCAACTGTCCAGACTTTTGCAGAATGAATAGATTTTTGCTTCTTATTTTTGGTTTGTTCCTCATAAAATTTGTGGTTTTCTACCAAATCATTTAGGAATGAAGTCACTAAATAATGACAGACATTGAGCTTCAGACGTAATAACCTTCAGAAAAATGCATGCTAAAGCAAGACCTGTTATTCTATCAACTGTCTTTTTAGTACTGTTTGCATGTTCCCCCAATATATTTGGCCATATCCAGATTTCCTGCATTAAGAGGTTGAGAGGTACGTGTAAATAAATCGCTTTATAGAATTAGGAATATCCAAACCTCTCAACTGTCTCCAATTTTGGCTCAAAATGTTGCTCTCCCCTTAATAATCCCTCTGCAAAATGGCACTTTTGAAAGAAAATATGGAGGGTTTACAATTATAAATAACTGAAATGATCAGAGTTATAGATTACTTTTATTTCAGAAATGCATTTAGATGCTCTTATTTTGTCAGCTGCTCAAGTTAACAGTACTAATTTTAAAAAGATGTCCCTTCTTTGACAGGTTCCCAGCTGTATTGTGTGGCAATTTTATATTTTTGCATAACATATTTGGTCTGTTTTTCACAAAATTGTGGTTTTCTGGCAAATTAGTAGCAATTCATTAAAGATTGAAGTTAGAAAATAATGGCAGACATTCGGGTTTCAGATTTCACACCCTTCAAAAATTCATACTAATGCAAGACCTACTACTATTCTATTATCTTTAAGTTTATAAGAGCAATATTTAAAATGTGTCTTTATTTTTGGGCCTGTGTCCCACTTCTATCTATGGCTTTGTCCAGATTTCTTGCTCTGAGCTTGAGAGGTAGGAGTGTCAGAGCCATCACCGTCAGCCAGAGACATTTCAAACTGTGACCTACTTGTTGCACTCCTCTCCCCATTGTAGTGGCTCTGGATGTGTCTAAGCAAGGCAAGGAGCAGTTATGCAGTGTAAGTGTGCAGAGTATTCCCCCATCCAAGGTAAACCACAAGTATGACCATGGCTTTTCATCTGTCCTTGATTTTGCAGAATGTTCTGGTTTTCTGTCATATTTTTATACTGTTGATTTATTCTTCTTATTATTCAGAAAATGCTTGCTGTTGCAGTGCCCTGTTGCTTTGCATTAAAGTAGCAATGCTTTAATGACCATCAGGTAAGCTTGTCAGAGATTGTAAGATGCAAGTAAGCTTTAATAAGCATACTGTTAAAGAATTACCAACATTGAAAGCCTTTTCATTGTTGCCATGCAGAGAATATTTACATAACTAGATAACGAATAAGCTTTAGGTATTGAAATGCATATGACAGTATTTGTAATAAAGGACAGGATTACAGTATTTGCAGAAGCTCATTACATTTGTTTGATACTTGCAGTTATCTTTGCAGGCTTTACCCATAACCGTAAACTAAACAGAATGTCAATCTATCATGTGTGGTCCATAACCTGTGCAGTAATCCTTTAAGCAATTTATCTTGAGCTTGTTTCTTGTTTGCTGTTCATTTTTTAGTTTGATCATTTGTTCTCCATGAAACAAGTAGATAGTTGTTGTCAGGCAGCAGCTCTTTTTTGGATAAGAAATATTTTTACAGTTAGGGGTATCACAGAGATTGCTACTTTCAGCGTGTTATTTGATACTTTAATAAAGCTGAATATAAATTATAATTAGAACTGCAGTGCAAGGAGAAATGGTTTGAGCTGAGTGCTACTTTTTATACTTGATTTTGACTGGCATTCCAGTAATGTATTTAAAAAGCAATTTATTTTTTCATGCCTCACAACTTTTGTGTTTCCATCTAAGTAAGTTATCATGTAGCCAATGCATTGAAATATTTTTTTTTTCTACACTTCATTTTGTCTTGATTGGACTCTCGTAATGACGGTTTGGCACCTAGGGCAGTGTATTTAATTAAAGTTCCAGTTGTTGTGGTTTTGAGCATAGCTCCACCCCTTTCTAGTTGGTCACACCCCTTCCCATTGGCCCTACCCATGCAGCTGTCTCTTGCAGTCCCCCTTTAATTTGAAGTCACCAGCCACTACTGGTCATCTACTCCTCTTTTTGGTGTGGTTACGAATTTCTTTAAGGTGGCATTCAATTTATGGGAAACAAACAAGAGTGTGCTTCTTTCAGATAAATATTTCATCAACTAATCTTTTTTTTAAATCTTTTCTAACCTTCCAGAATATTATGACCACTGCCACAAATATGGCAAAGAACAGGATACTAAAGATATCTTGGTTATTTTGACCCAAGAGCTATCTCTAGCTCTATTATTATTTTCAGAAAAAAATCTTTAGCAAAACTTGATAGTTGTATATAGTTCTGCTGTTACATTTGCATCACCTAACTTCCAATGTGGCTCATAGCAGTGGTGAAATCTGTTGACTTGTCTTAGTTGCTGAACTCTGAGTATCATACAATCATAGCTTAAGATTATTTAGGAATAAAATTAAAATGTTTTACCAGCGACATTGGGTAGCCGTGGTGGTGCAGCGGTAGCATTTACCCTTACAGCAAGAGGTTGTCCCAGTCGATTCTCTGCTGGAGCGCCTTCTGTGTGGAGTGTGCATGTCCTCCCTGTGGTCGATTGGCATTCGAAAGACATGCGTGAATGGGCGTGCCTTCGTTGAAGGTTGGGCATTGGGCTGGCACCTCGGCACCATAAAAATCGACTGCCAATCATTAGCAGACCGGAGTTCCACTGTGGCGACTCCTAACTGGGAAAAGCCGAAAGAAAAACAACAACAACAACCAGTGACATTGGGTACATATAAGATGGGCTAGGTTTCTTCTGTAAACAAAACCTATTGGTATGGACATGGTCTACATAGCACTTGACACAACACTGTCACTTCTTTTATTCTCTTGGCATTTTTTGGTGACATAGTATGAGAATAGTACAATTTAGAATAGAGGAAGGAGTGATGGGTTCATATTTTACCATTTGTGCAAGTATAGGGTAGGGAAAATACAAATAACTAAAGGAATCGTATTTCTTTCATGACAAGCATAATTGGTTACTAAATGCAAAACCTTTAAACAGGTGTATATTAAGGGTAATAAATCTTCTGGTGTAGCAGTTATACAAAGTGAGACTATTAATGTTTTAAAGCTTATATAGAAGGTAGAATATTATAACTCAGGATTTTGCTTAAAAAAATTATCTGTTATAACTGAATCAGTTCATCAGTTCATGCAATGTTTATAGCTTATGCTTCCTTTCTTATAAAACAGCATCACTGTATTCAAGCCTTAACACCATGCTCTGTCAGTATAACAAGACTTTTTAATATAGTTATAAAAATCAGGAAAATACATTAAGATCAGTTGTGATAAAACAAAACTGTTAGACTTCTCATGGACTTATAAAATATTTAACTATTAAACTACAAATATCCCACATTAATAGATGCTACACATTTAGGCCTTAAATATACAAAATAAGAAATATTGGGCTATTTTTAATTTTACTGTCCTCCATTAGACAGATTTATGGATATGATAGCTTATATGAGATGAACTATTTCATTCAAAGATCAACAAGCAGAAGTCATGCTCTTTCTCGGGAGTAGCAGAAAAGTTTAAAATGTATGTGAATATAACAGAATTCCAGCACAAGCAATCCTCCTTAATAGTTAATAATGGGCTATATTTAGGGCTAATGTAGCTTTAATTTGACAATTATTTCCCAGATATAGAAAAAAAAACTAAAGAGCCAAATTAAGCTTATTAAATTAGCAACTCTAGCTGTTAAACTATCTCAGGTAAATTTTGACAATATAACCAAAAAATGAAAATAAAAGACCTTTGATATGCAATATTTATTTGCTTTGTACAAGAAAAAATATGTGCCTCAGTGCTACACAGACGGGAATTTGTTTCAGAGAAACTTGGGGAAACGTGTACAAATATAATCACATCCATCTTTACTATTATGGCCAGAAAGAAATTACAAGTAGTTTTAAAGAACGTTATGATAATATTTTTCACTTAAATCTTCTCATGAGAATAATGACAAACAGATTTCATCAACCTTTATGTTTAAAGTAACATAGATTTTGATATTCTTCTTCTTCTTCTTCTTTCGGCTGCTCCCATTAGGGTTTGCCACAGCGGCTCGTCTGTTTCCATTTCTTCCTGTTCTCTGCATCTTGCTCTGTCATACCAACCACCTGCATGTCCTCTCTCACCACGGCTCGTCTGTTTCCATTTCTTCCTGTTCTCTGCATCTTGCTCTGTCATACCAACCACCTGCATGTCCTCTCTCACCACATCCATAAACCTTATCTTAGGCCTTCCTCTTTTCTTCTTGCCTGGCAGCTCCATTCTTAGCATCCTTTCCTCAATATACCCAGCATCCTTCCTTAGCACATTACCAAACCAACAAAATCTCGCCTCTCTGGCTTTGTCTCCAAACCGTCCAACCTGAGCTGACCCTCTAATATACTTATTCCTAATCCTGTCCATCCTCATCACACTCAATGTAAATCTTAACATCTTTAACTCTGCCATGTCCAGCTCTGACTCCAGCTTTTTGTTATTTCCAACCCATATAACATAGCTGGTCTCACTACCCTCTTGTAGACCTTCCCTTTCACTCTGACTTGTACCCATCTGTCACAAGTCACTCCTGCCACTTTTCTGCACTCACTCCATCCTGCCTGTACTCTCTTCTTCACCTCTCTTTTACATTCACCATTACTCTGAGCTGTTGATCCTAAGTATTTAAACTCATCCACCTTCGCCAGCTCTACTCCCTGCATCCTCACCATTCCTCTATCCTCCCTCTCATTCACACGCATATATTCTGTTTTAGTCCTGCTGACCTTCATTCCTCTCCTCCCTAAAGCATATCTCCACCTCTCCAGGGTCTGCTTAACCTGGTCCCTGCTCTCACTACAGATCACAATATCATCTGCAAACATCATAGTCCATGGAGCCTCCTGTCTGATCTCATCTGTCAACCTGTCCATCACCATTGCAAATAAGAAAGGGCTCAGAGCTGATCCTTGATGTAACTCCCACCCAGACCTCACCACTGTTAAACTACCCTCATACATATCCTGTACCACTCTTACATACTTCCCTGTCACTCCAGACTTCCTCATATAATACCACAACTCCTCTCTAGGCACCCTGTCATATGCTTTCTTTAAGTCCACAAAGAAACAATGCAACTCCCTCTGACATTCTCTGTACTTCTCCATCAACACTCTCAGAGCAAACGTTGCATCTGTAGTGCTCTTTCCTGGCATGAAACCATACTGCTGATCACTAATCATCACCTCCCTTCTTAACCTAGCTTCTACTACTCT
Source organism: Protopterus annectens (assembly GCF_019279795.1). Lineage (NCBI taxonomy): Eukaryota > Metazoa > Chordata > Ceratodontiformes > Protopteridae > Protopterus > Protopterus annectens. The sequence goes on from NC_056739.1 coordinate 383,746,538, forward strand.
TTCCTATAGATTTTTATACTTAGCTAATTTGGAAATTATATATACTATTATTTCACTCCCCCTGGCCTAGATACCCTCATATGCAAATTCTATTAAAATACTTCCACTTACTAGCATCTTTGCTGTTGATTTTTCTCCAATGTTTGCCTTTGATAATGACATTCAATTTTTTTCATTCTTGTCAAGCAATTTGTTATCCAAAATCCTAGTATTATAATCAGCTTATTTTAAAGATTGCTGGCTTACTATCAGGTTATGTCATGCAAAGGCAAGCTTCTAAACAAGGGTTGTGATTAAACAAAAAGTACGATCTTCCACCAATCACTAGCACATATGCATCTGATTGGTTGATTACACAGCTTAATTTGCACATTAGGCTGTGTCTTCAAAAAGGCGGGAAACGGAAGTGATTGTGCTCTTGTATGCAAATAAGGAGGTGAAATACCCACATGAATTGGCTGATAGCTTTTCAACCTGTGTTTGGATTGGTCAGAAAATTAAAAGCCTTCATTTTAAAGATCAGTGCTGGTCCCATCTTCTGCATTACGATCTGAGGAAGACACTTGTCGAAACGCTTATTGTGTGGATTTTAAGGGACTTTTTATTTTGTTTCTTGTTTTTAATTTGGTATCAGTTCATTAAAGGAAGTTTGATTTTGGATTTTAACAGCTCATGGATTTGTTATATCTTTAGCCACTATCTTTGGTGAACATACTGTCTTTGTTTTTGCTTGTTTTCCTATTTTTGAGACAGTTCAACACAGCGTTGAGGGCATTTTGTTGTTTTTGGAAAATCTTAGTAAAGGTGAATCTTCAAGAAAAAATACAAGCCTTTTATGTTGTTAAATGAGGAGTACAAAGTCTGTGCAAAATATTGTAGCTGCTATATTCTTCCTTATTTTTCCAAACTAATTTACTCTAATAAAGGTGTCTTTCTACCATCAAGACAAATGTACTCTATATACTAGGCTCCATAAGATATTTGATTATATTTTCAAATGTTTCTTTTCAATTTCATATGATAAATGGATTCTTAGTGTAGTTAAACTTTACAACTGTTATGCTATGAACATTTTCTTGCCTCTTTTATTATAAAAAAACAATAATCCTCCTCACCTACTAGAATCATTTGTTTTTTTTCATTTCCTCTAATCCAACAGTGATCTATTTTTTCAGAGGCTTCCAAATTTGAACAACTGTTTTCTGATGAAGCTGCACCTAGAAGATGGGTAAAAGACCAAACTATGTTATGAAGATCTATTTTTATAAGATACATCTGTTGCTGTAAAAACATCTGGACAGGGGCTACACCCAAGAGCAGTCATTGCACTGAACAGCAACACCTTTTCCGTGAACATTAGCTTTGCTATTAGACTGTACTTCTTTCTCCATTTGTGTAATATAAGTCTTATTATACCCTCTTTGTAAAAAAATGCAATGGCAGCACCTCTCCTTTGATGCCTATATAAAGAATAAAACAGTTCTGAGGGGCTTACAAATTCTTAAAATGCCTCTCTATAGAGAAAAGTACCCTGCCCTGTTACAGCAATTGCAAGCAATAAATTTAAGCTGTTCCATTCAGTATATGTAACTTATGAACAAGGTTTTTGCACCAATGGAAACACAATTAAAAACTGACATTATTCATATGTACAATGATCTTGTGATGAACATTGAAATAAATTCCCACTCTGAATTGCTTGCTGAAACTATGGACAGGTTATCATTTTTTTAAAGTCATTTAATACAAAAAACAAAAAATAATGAAAGACTTGAGAGATTTTGAATCAGGCAGAGTTTTTGCATGGTCCAATTGGACAAGTAATTTTGCAGGAAGGAGGAACCAAAGGAAACCAATAAAGACTAGTAGTATGCCAGCACAGCCTCTAGAGAACAGGAAGTCTGTTAAGCATAGTTCAAACAGATCATTACGCTCACAAGAACAGCATGCTTCAGTTTGTGATTTTCTTGATTCTAACATAGTATCTACACTTGACACATTGGATTTTTCAACATTAATGAGGGAGCAATACAAGATACCAATGGAAAAAAGAAACAGAATCAAAAATCAAGGTTGTATCAGAAACAGAACACAAAACTTCCAGCACCAAAAGGATCTTAATCATAAATGTATTGTGGCAGCTCCAGCAAAATGGTGCATTAAACCATCATATAGTACACCATGTAATACAAGTAAACGGGTTTTGGCAAAAATATGCCTTCCTCAGTGCAGTAACAAAAATCAAACCAACATGATGAGCTTAAACAGTCAAACAATCAAAAAGCAATAAAAAAAAGCTTTGTCATTGGATAATTAGAAATGTTAATTTAAGCTGGGTTTAAACAAACTCCCAACCTGATAATCCAGCTGGATGCTTTTTTAATTTAAAATAGAATGCCAACCTGTCTTGTTCAATCTATTACCTATAACCCAATCGATTATAATAAATTTAAACTGAGCAGTGGTATGAGTCACAGTATGTTTATATAAAGAATTGGACATTCTTTTATTCCTGATGTCACTGAGATGTTTGGATATCCGAACCCTAAGTGACCTGGAGGTCTGTCCCACATAGAAAGCGGAACACGAGCAAGTGGCTAAATATATGACCTAATCGGTGCTACAATTACCAAAACACTGAATGTCATACACCTTAGATGTGCTTTAGCTGGTAAATTGTTTATTCTTCAATACATGGCTACATGCAGAACAAAGACAACATGGTATGCTCCCAACAATGAGACCTGATATATATTGGATGCAATCCTGTGTTTGTAATGATTTGTTTCCATGCACCTGCCACACTTGTGGTTCATCTGCTTGGTTCATATCAGAAACAGACCATTACAACAGAAGCCACAAACATGGAGTCAAACGAAAAAATAAAGGGTACTGTTTTTAACTTAGCAAAATATAAACTCAGTGAAAATGAGCTTGCACTTCTGAATAAGGGTTTAACTTTTATTCTTGACTATTCAAGAGACATTTCAGATGTTATATCTGAATTTAAAATGTTTGTTAGAAGCTTAAATCTTAAAGTGCTGTTTGGTTTCAATGATTCATATATTAAAATGAGTAACAGAAGAACAAGTATTTATTTTTATTTATTTATTTTATTGTTATTTTTATTTTACATTTGTTGGCCAGGATAGTTTAATTGGATTTATGTCCATTTTCAGTAGAGTCCTGGGGAGATAAGCTCCAAGAGATCACTAGACTACTAACATACAGGTACTAGTTGTTATACAGTTAAATACTACAAATTTTAAACAGTTCAGGAATCTTCACAGATTATACAAAAAACATGTTACAAGCATTAGATAAGATATTTTAGACTTTATGTACAAGACTTCATTAGTAACTAGAAAGTAATTGTTAAACAAATGCATACTTCAAGTTTCAACAGTTCAGCAATGGTCACAGTTTAAACAATACTTGTTGCCTGCCTTAGGTAGGATGCTTTAGAATTATATGCAGAAGAATTTAACTAGGTATTTTAAATTATCTCTATTAGGATAAGATATGTTTTTGCCAAGGATAGGCCTTGATCTAAAAAGACACAGATAGAGCAGGAATTAGGTCTTAAGAGAGGGTATTTGGGATATAGTATGAGATTAGTCTGGATTTGTACAGGGACATAAGCAATGGGTTTTAAGATAGAGTTTCAGATTGTGTTTAAAAAGTGTAAATGAAGACAGTGATGTAAGTTCATGGGGGAGTTGGTTCCAATACTTTCCAACTGCATTTGAGAACAGAACATCTCCTGCCATGTAAGAAGTTAAGTTTGTGAGTGATTCTGCCATTTCACACTGAGTTAATCGAAAGAAGGACCCTGAGCAAACTCGGATCTATAATATATAACATTACGTAACCTGTTTTTTTGCTTATTTTTTTTAGTTATTTATAGCACTTTGTCTACTGTATATTTTTCTAGCTAGTTTCACTGTGTGTGAGATATTAACTGGAAATTGTCCACTTTTATTAAGCATCTGTTAGGTTGTTTGATTCTGATAACTTGTTTGCAGTTAAACTCTTTTTCTAGAGGCTCCTTTAGCTGATTAAAACTTTCATTTAAAGGCTCACTGCTGCTTTTCTGCTGTGAGAAACATTTCTGCAGTTTGTTTCTAAGCAGTGTGGATATTTGTAGCATGGTCCATATTCAGGCTTGTGTTTGGGCCTAGTGTTTGTGGAGGCTGTGTGTCTGAGCACATTTTCAGGGACATCTTGGTTTAGCCAAAGCAATCAGGCATTTCAGTGAAAGAGAATTGTTTAAGGTCATTGACTGACTGAGGTCACCTGGACTACAGCTTAGACTAAGCACCTCATTGATTCTTTTGAGCTTTTTTTTTAAAGTTGTCTCAGGTTTCAACTTTCTGTTACCTAAAAAAGTTAAGTTTGTGAGTGTTTCTGCCATTTCACACTCAGCTAATCAAAGGAAGGACACCAAGCAAACTGGGATCTATAATATATAACATTAAGTATCCTGTTTTTTTGCTTATTTTTTCAAGTTATTTATAGCACTTTGTCTACTGTATATTTTTCTAGCTAGTTTCACTGTGTGTGAGGTATTGACTGGAAATTGTCCACTTTTATTAAGCATCTGTTGGGTTGTTTGATTCTGATAACTTGTTTGCAGTTAAAAGCTTTCTCTAGAGGCTCCTTTAGCTGTTTAAAACTTTCATTTAAAGGCTCACTGCTGCTTTTCTGCTGTGAGGAACATTTCTGCAGTTTGTTTCTAAGTAGTGTGGGTATTTGTAGCATTGTCCATATTCAGGCTTGTGTTTGGGTCTAGTGTTTGTGGAGGCTGCGTGTCTGAGCACATTTTCAGGAACATCTTGGTTTAGCCAAAGCCATGAGGCATTTCAGTGAGAAAGAATTGTTTAAGGTCATTGGCTGACTGAGGTCAACTGGACTACAGCTTAGACTAAGCACCTCATTGGTTCTTTTGAGCTTTTTTTAAAAAGTTGTCTCAGGTTTCAACTTTCTGCTACCTAAGAAGTTAAGTTTGTGAGTGTTTCTGCATTTCTCACTGAGCTAATTGAAGGAAGGACACAGAGCAAACTCGGATCTATAATATATAACATTAAGTATCCTGTTTTTTTGCTTATTTTTTCGAGTTATTTATAGCGCTTTGTCTACTGTATATTTTTCTAGCTAGTTTCACTATGTGTGAGGTATTGACTGGAAATTGTCCACTTTTATTAAGCATCTGTTGGGTTCATGGGGTTTGATTCTGATAACTTGTTTGCAGTTAAAAACTTTCTCTAGAGGCTCCTTTAGCTGTTTACATTTTTCATTTAAAGGCTCACTGCTGCTTTTCTGCTGTGAGAAACATTTCTGCAGTTTGTTTCTAAGCAGTGTGGATATTTGTTACATGGTCCATATTCAGGCTTGTGTTTGGGCCTAGTTGATGGCTTTGCAGTTGCCCGCCTCTACTGTAAATTTGATCTGGGACCCTCCTCCCAGTCTAGTGTCATTACCTCATTCTACCTAATACAGGGAGAACATTTGAGAAGGCCAATCAGCTTAGTTTCTGCTCCTCCTTTCTCTCTTTCCACTTAAAAAAAATTCTAAGCTTGTTTCCTGCTTTTACTGTGCGAAGTCTAGTCTGGATACAGATTTGCTGTGTCCAGGACTATTTGTGGGCTTCTAAGCCCCCAAGTCTTTCTGTGTTGGAGGGAAGCCTTCTAGCTTAATTTTGTTTCTTAGAACTAGCCATTTTTTTAGTTTAAGCACTCAAGTCTGTTTCTTTAAGCTCAGCACTTGTTCAGAACTTATTGTAAGCACTAAATAAGCTACAAATTACTACAGCACTCAAGTTTCCTCACTGTCTAGAGGAAAACAGTTTCTAGTACTTAACACATAAGCACCTATCCAGGCATGTCTAAGGGTCAGCTCCCGGTGTTTTCTCCTGTCTACCTGATGAATCTGGGCATCTTGGGGCAATGCAGCAATTGCCTCATGTACACAGACAACCCTCTCCTCCTACCAACCAACACTACAACCTGTGAGAGATGCACTTATATAGCCAAACTGGAAGCAAAGCTCTCTTCACCTAAGACTGGACTAGATGGTCAAGAGGAGAAGGTAAACACTTGCACCTCACCACACTCAGCACATAGTCCCTCAAAACCTACACCACCAAAACACACACATAGAAACACAAAACACACAACTGCATTCGCGGAGGCTCTCAGTAAAAACTTGCCCAAGCAACAGGGACCTCCAAAGCAGAAACACGAGCAACCTCCACCCCCTAACACAACTCAAATGACACATAGCCCACAAACTCAGTGTGCCACTCAACCACAGCCCATAAGGCATAACAACGTACCCAACACTCTAGTCATAGGTGACTCTATAGTCAGGCACACTGATGTTCCACTCACCAGGCTAAACAAGGAGAAAGTTACTGTCAACTGCCTGTCGGGTGCCAGGATCCACCACATAACGCATGCACTCAGGTCACTCCACAGCAAGTAGAAATATGACTTTGTCATTGTCCATGTTGGTGTGAATGACCTGAGACATACCTCCCTGGACTACATGAAAAGGGACATGGAGGAGCTGTCCGATCTTGTAGCCCAGGCAGATATGACCCTAGCCCTGAGTAGCATCTTGCCATCACCCAGAATGATACCACAGTACAAGGACAAAATGATTGACTTCAACAATTGGCTATGCTTCTGGTGTAATTCTAAGGGGATCCAGTATCTGTCTGCCTGGGATGAGATGATCGACAAACCACGATGCTTTGCCAGAGATGGCCTGCATCTGTCGCCCCTGGGATTCCGGATACTGGCTAAGGCTCTAGCCACCCCTATAGTGCCTTTTTTTAGGCAAGGTTCAAATGACAAATTCACCACCATAACAGGTACAAGCAAGAAGAATCTGAGGGTATTGCTACTCAATGCTAGAAGTCTAAACCTCAAAAGGCACTCACTCGGGGCACTCCTTAAAATGGAGAACATCGACATCTGTGCAATGACAGAGACCTGGTTCAAGGCTCCAGAGAGTACCCCTGCATTACCAGGCTATAATTCATACCACACCTTTCGGCCACCTAATCTGGACCAAAACACTAAAGGCAGAGGCGTGTCCATATTTATTAAGGATATCCACACCTCCATGCTAGTTGCTCAGCATAATGCATCCGAGATTATCCAAGTGCAACTAACTCTGGGCAAGACCGCAATCCAAATTGTAGCTTGCTACAGATCCCCCACCGTGCCCCAGGATTCCTACTTCTCATTTCTTGATACACTGGAAAATATTAGGGTGCAACCTAACACCCTAATAATGGGTGATGCAACTACCCCACCATTAACTGGGAAAACTACTCATGTACCAACTCTTGTGCTCAACGTTTTCTGAAATTCATAAATTCCAATGCCTTGGAACAACTTATCCACCCCTCCACAAGGGGCAGCAATATCCTAGACCTGGTTATTACCAACATGGGCAACTGGTGCTCCACACCAGAGGTCAATTCCTCATTGGTCAGATCCAACTACAAGCTAATCACCCTAGACATCTACATCCCTCCCCCACCCCCATTAGGGAAACCACAGTAAAAAATTTCTCCAAAGCCAACTTCACGCTTCTTAACTCATTACAGCCGAGTGCTCCTCCAGGCCTCTTCTGCAGTTAACTCCTACTGCTTCTCTAGGCATCAAATATTGACTGTTCATAGTTGCATTAATAATTCCAAAACTATGTTACTTACAAGGTACATGGATATTTTGTCTTGAAGCATATGTGATGACAAACACAACTGTATTCATATTTGACCTCTCTCGATGAGTATTTTGTAGAACTGTAAGGTGATAACTTCATTTTTTAAAGGCTTAAGCCACACCCACTGGGAGTTAAAGGCACACACTCAAAAAAGCTGTACCGGAGGGGATGAGTTAAGACAGAAGTGACAAACTTCACGACACCCATGCTGACAAACAATAGAGGTATGAATTCTGAATCCTACACAAATGCACTTTATAAGCACTTACATGAGTGCATGGATCATGCAATCCCTAACAGAACCAAGATGCTATCCTCCAAAAAAAGGAAGCCAATCTGGTGGTCCCTTGCCATAAACAAACTCTACAACAGAAGAAAGAAACTGTTGTGAAAAAGAGTAAAAAATCCCATGATTGGAGAAACTCCCTGGTCAGCCTCAGTAAGAAGCTGAGATCCCTCATAAAATCCTCTAAAGCTAGTTATGAAAACAAAATTGCCACTGACTCTAAAGACAACCACAAAGCATTCTATAGCTATGTCAAGAATCTCAATGGCAACACTCAGATCTGCTCTGAGTTACAGCACAATGGCACTAAATATACAGAACCAACTGATATTGCCAAGATCCTGGCAGATAGGTTCAGTGCTAACTTTACCCCTTGTTATTCCCTGAAGGGCCCAACTCTATACCGGAAGAATGCAAAGTTCCTGTAATCACGGTTGCACAGGTAAAAAACACAATATCCAAAGCCAAGAACACAGCATCCATGGGACCTGACAACATCCCAGGCTGTGTTCTACATGAACTACAGAACGAACTGGCACCCCACCTAAGTACCATGTTCAATCATAGCCTCACCTCAGGTTATGTCCCCACTGAATGACGCACAGCGACGGTTATCCCACTCCACAAAGGGCGAGCTACCACAGACCCCGGAAACTACCGTCCCATTAGCCTAACGAGCCTGGTCTGCAAGTCTATGGAACGTATCATCATCGAACTTATAAACAATAACATTGGTAATCTCCAAACTGAGGACCCCACTCAGTTCGGGTTTGTAAAAGGCAGATCATGTCTCCTAAACCTGATAGACTTCTTTGAAGCAGTCACCAAAGCTGTAGATGAGGGTAAGGTGGTTCACACAGCCTATCTAGATCTCGCCAAGGCTTTCAATACCATCCCCCACTCTGGAATTATAGATAAACTCACTAAACTAGGTATAAATCCCTATGTCACAAGATGGGTTGCCAACTGGCTCACTGACAGAACCCACACTGTGAAAGTAGCAGACTGGAAATCCAACTTCAGAACAGTGACAAGTGGAGTACCACAGGGTTCAGTCCTGGGTCCTCTCCTGTTTGGTATCTACTTCTCTGAAGTACAGGCTAACACAGAAGGTCTTTGGCTAATGAAGTTCCCATATGACTGCAAACTAGGAGCCATAATCAAAACTCCAAAAGATGTGGACATCCTACAAAAGGGCCTTGCTGAGACAGATGCCTGGTGTCAAAGCCATGGCCTCAAGCTCAATGCCAAAAAAGTGCATTGTCATCCCTTTTGGTAAAAACTCTGCACCCATGAACTACCACATAGGCGGTAGTCTACTTAACACCAAAAGTGTGATAAGAGACCTTGGGACACAGGTGGACAGTGGTCTCTCCTTTGATAATCACATTGCCACATAGTCAGGAAATCCTTCTACATGGCACACCTCATCACAAAAGGTTTCTCATCCAGGAAAAAAGAGGTCATTGTTCCCCACTACTCATCACTCATTAGATCCATTATAGAGTACAATGCTCCTTTTGGTATGTACCTCACAAGACATCTACAACAACTGGAAAGACCGCAGAAATACCTCACAAAGAGGATTACTGGCCTCAAACAGATGCCCTACGCAGATTGTCTCAAAAAACTGCAGCTTTACTCCATTGCATATTGCCTACTCAGATGTGATCTCTGCCTAACACACAAAGCTATGTCAAACCCAGAGCTTTTAGACATGCTCCACTTAAAGAAATCCCAATCCCTACGAGCTACACGCTCTAGGGACCTAAACCTTGTCACCACAATAAACAGAACATGCTGGAGGGATATATTGCTGACCCAGAGACTTCCCATACTCTGGAACAAGCTACCTATCTATATCAAACAAAGCTCCTCATTAGCACTCCTCAAGAAAAATCTTGATGATTGGATGGGAGATAGGAAATTCACCCTAGGGATCACTTCTGTGGCTCTGCTTGACAGTGGCACAGGAAAATAATTTTCTTGGGTAGCGAAAGCCAGGGTACCTTTTGGCTAGGATTATATAGGCCCTAGGGCCAATAGCCTAGTACCTACCTATAAACCTATGAACCTATGTTATTAAATTTACATGTTGATACAAGTAGTTTATTAGATGAGCGTAAAGTTGAAAGGTTCTTATATTGGGTAATGAGACTAGCAAGTATTGGGGTATCGGTAGGTTGGAAAAGGGTTTTGTGCACAATGGTGAGTTGTTTAAAGTAAATCTGATTCAGAAGCTCTAACCAGCCTAATTGTTTCAGATTATGACAGTGATGGGTCCTAAAGGAGGAAGCAGTAGCAAATTTGGCAATGCTATTGTAAGCATTGGCTAGCTTGTTAAGGTTATTTTTTGACAAGTTAGTATATATGGAAGAAGCATAAAGAAGTGTGTAGATAAGGTGGGAATAGGCAATAGTGGTTCTGGCTAGTGGGGGGAGAAAGGGTTTTATCCTATAGAGGGAGCCTAGTTTCCTGTTGACAGTTTTTATGGTATTTGATATGGGTTTCAAAGTTCAGGTTGTTATCGATGGTTACCCCTAGAAGTTTAGTTGTTGGATCGGGAGATATGAGTGTACCATTATTGGATAAGACTGAAAAGTTCATTAGAAGTGATTTACGGGTAGGAGTGAAGAGGAGGAGTTTGGTTTCTTGGGGGTTCAAGAGGAGGCAACATTGTAGAAACCAATTTTCTGTTTTATTGAACATTGTCTGAGTTAGAGTCTGTAGTTGGGATTGAGATTTAGCTGAGCAGATTATTGTCAAATCATCTACGTATTGTACACAGTTAGTTAAAGGAATAGCTAGGTTGAGGTCATTGATAAATATTGAGAAAAGGAAGGTGCCCAATATAGAACCCTGAGGAACACCTAGGGTAACTGGGAGATGGGATGAGAGGTTGTTGTCCCATAGCACTGCCTGTTGTCTATTATCAAGTTGGACTGGAACCATTTTATAGTCTTTGTGTCCAGGGAGAAGGATTTTAGAATACTGAGAAGTAAGTGGTGGTTGACCATGTCGAATGCTTTTGAAAGGTCGATGAAAAGTGCTGAAGAGAGAAGAGTGTTATTGCGGTTTTTATTGATGCTGTCCATGAAGGATAGGAGTGCAGTTGTACTGTGGAAAGGCCTGAAGCCATGTTGAGATTTGGCCAGTAAATTGTTCTGGAGTAGGTGGTCTAGTAACTGTCTGTGGATGCACTTTTCCATTATTTTAGCTAATGGGGAAAGTAGAGCTATGGGACGATAGTTAGAATATTCTCTGGAGTTTCCGCCGTTGTGTAGGGGGATAATGTAGGAGATTTTCCAGATGGCTGGAATAGTGCTTTCTTGTATGGTTCTATTTATCAGCAATCATACAGGATAAGTTATGACTTTGCCTGCCTTTTGCAGGTATTCAGCAGGTAGCTGGTCAACTGAGGGGGTAGTAGGTTTTAGTTTACTTAAGAGGTTGCAGATGAGGGAAGTTGGGACAGGTTGCAGGTTTAGAGTTGGGAGAAAGTTAGTAGTATTGGTTGGAAGGGCAGAGCTATTGGCTGTTAGTTGATTAGCAAGTGTTTGGATGGTCTCAGTGAAGAAGGTATTAAAAGAATTAGCAGTTTGCTTTGGATTGTCAGAATTTGATCCTATAGGGGGTGGTGATGCGGATTGGCCTGGTTGAAGTAGTCTGTTTATGCCAGCCCAGAACTTTTGTGGATTATTTTGGTTTGTCTGTTGGAGGTGGAAGTAAATGTTTTTTTTTTTTTATCTTCATGTATAGCTTTCTTAGTCTCATTTCTTTTATGCCTGAATTGTTGTTGGTCTACGGGGTTTTTAGTTGTTCTCCATAGTGCCCAAACTTTATTTCTCTGTTGAATTTTCTGCCTGGTTTTCTTTGTAAGCAGTGGGGCGGGTTTAGATTTAATTTTGATGGAACGCTTTGGTACATGGTGGTTAAGGATTGTTAAGAATTTTGAGTTAAAGTAGTTTGTAGCTTTGTCAAGTGGGAGGTATTTTATAGGTGACCAATCACATTCTTTTAGTTCAGCTTGGAAGTTATTCGGGTTAAAGTTTCCATTGCTTCTTATTGTTTTATATATGGTTTGGTTGTGTGAGTTTGACCTTTGCCTGATTATGTAAGTGAGAGAATGGTCACTTACATCATCAGGGAGGGTCCCAACATTATAGAGTTGTTGGTGATTATTTATTAGAATCCAGTCTAGGATGGATTCTTTGTTATTGGGTTTATTAATTCTGGTTGGGGAGTTAATTGTTTGTGAGAAGCCATTAAGGTTAATATGGGAGGCTGGTGGTTCAGAGTGGTCCTTCCAGTCTATATTAAAGTCTCCAAGAATTATTGTCTCTTGGGGAATTTATGTGGAGAGTTCAGCAAGGATACCTTCCAGAGTGGTGATGTTGTTACCAGAGGGCAAGTAGATACATATTATATTTAGGGATTTGCTGGGATTAAGTTGAAGTTTGGTGCTAATGATTTCTGCATTGTTTTCAGAAGAGGAACCAGGATCTAGTATAGATATTTGTAGCCCTTCTTTATAGAGGATAGCAACACCCCCTCATTTTTTTACTTTGTGGTCTTGTCTCAAGATGTTGTACCCAGATAGAATAATTTCAACATCTTGTGTAGTGGATTTTAGCCATGTTTCTGTTAAACAAAGTATATCAAAGGAATGAACATCCAGGAGAACATGGAGGCGAGCAATTTTATTATTTATGCTGAGAATATTGAGGTGAGCTATATAGAGTGATTTGGGAGATTTAGATGGGATATTTGGGGCAGTGGAAACATAAATTTGTGGTTCTGTGCTTGTTTTTTGCCCTGGTCCTGGGTTAGGATGAATGTCCCCATCTAGTAAGGAGAGGTGTAATAGTTTGTTTAAGGGATTGTTGAGGTTAAAGTAATGGTGAAGAGGTTTTTTTAGGTTTTAGATAGTTGTATTTGATATGGGTCAGTCTGTGATATTTAGCAGGTAAATAGCTAGGTAAAGGTGTTACATTTATGTGTTCTGGGGAGTTAATTAGAGGTATAGTACTTGTTTGTGCATTAGGGAAGTTCAGCTGTAAATATTTTGACTGTTCATATGAGGTTAGCAGGTAGGTTGTTGTTAGAGAAAGTAGGAAAAAGACAATGATTAGGAGCCTTAATTGGATTTGGAAAGGTCGTGTTTGCATAGTGACTAATAAGCTTACTGGTGTTCTTTAAAGGAGAGGAGTTATACTAGGGGTGATTAGAGAGAGGTGTATGTAGAATGTTAACAAGATGACTATTGTGATTGGATTGGAGAAGAAGAGGGTGTGCTGAGGATGTATAAGCTTAGGAGCAGTATGGGTGGGTGGTAATTGGGGGTAGGGTTGGGGAGTGGAGTGAGCCCACATGGCGAATGGAGCGGGTAGAGACCAGAGAGGTAAGGAGCTGAAAAGAACAAACAGTTGAAGCAAGGATTACAGTAGGTAGGTAACCCTAAATACTGGAATAAAGTTAAAAGAGTAGATAATAGAGCTATTTGGAGGGTGTGTAAGAGCTAACCATAAAAATAAATAGATGTTATGGACTACAGTTTAATAGCAAGTCTGTGGATCAACAGTATATAACAAATGTGTACTACAGGTCAGGAGAAGGCTTCAAAGCCTGGAAGGGACAAGTCTTCCACCTGGTAGCCCAAATTAATTTATTGTAAGCAGGATAAAAAAGGAGGAAGTTTAGGTTCCTAATGCAAGAAAAGGAGTATTGGTTCAGAGTGTCTTTAAATGATGGAAAAAGTAGATTAGACTGGTTACAGAGTGGGGAGGGAGTAAAGCTGCTGGTTTTCCTGGCTAGCGCTTTATAACCACCTAGATCTAATAATACGTTATAGGCTACACTGTCCGTGATAATTTAGACACATACTTTCATGCTCCCTTTACTGAGAAAGTACAGGGATAGGTTGCTCAACTGTGGAGACTGAAGGGAGTTTGGACAGGGTCCTTGTCCTTCAGGTTGTTAGTTTCTGTGTCCTAGACCAGTGTACTCAGATTGGAGAGCTGGGATTGTTTTAGGAGGAAAAGAGAGAGAGAGAAATAGTAGAAACAAGATATTTAGTTTAGTATCAAATGCATTGTAATTAAACAGATTATTACAAGCATATAATCATGTAGAACTGTACAAAAATGTAGTTCAGGCTATCAAGTTTTCAAGTTGTCTAGAATGATACATCACTACTTGCAAGTCTTCTAATCAGTATTATAGCAAGTCCTTATCAAAAGTTAGTCAGCAAAATTCTGGTCAAATCTTACTATTCTTACTAGGCTAGGAACAAGACTATAGGAAGCCACAAGGTATATATCCAGTTAGGTAGCAATGATAACTGTAAAGTTATCATTAGCGCTAACACTATAGAGCAATAACTATAAATATAACTTAACTATAGCTTGCATTAATAATGCAGTTCACGCTTTTTATTAACAGCTCATATATATAAATAAACAATGCAGATAGTAACTATATATGTAAGCCTATATGTGCTTAATGAAGATAAATACTGTAAAAACAGAGCATGGTCAAATAAGCATATACAATTATTCCTGTATGAATGCTATCTGCCAAAACATTTACAATTGTTACAGCACTCCCAATGTTTTTAATCATAGACTTGAAACAATAACCTAAGGTGGACATTGCAGGGAAGTAGATTTCTCTAACTTAATGCAGGGACCTTGGATGTAGTAAATATGTGGGAGCATTAAGAAAAGTAAAGACTCAAGCATTAAAAATACTACATTAAATGACCACTCATATCTGATTTAAGGTGGTGCAGCTTTTACATCAATGTTTAAGACTTAAGAACACCCTTCAGGTAGTGTACTGTAAAAACAAATTCACTTAGTAATACTTAAAGTCAATATGTCTAATGGTACACTAATTCATTGAGGACGAACCTGAATTCTAATATAGAAGCTGTAGGTGTGGATATTTAGCTAAGGCAAAGCTCAAGTTTAGAGTTAACCTCTCTGTTCATGTTTTCTTTTATTGTTTTCTAATATATTGGCTAGTTGCAGTGCAGTCTTAACATTCTCACATATACCTCTTATCCTTGTTGAAATTTACAAATGCTACTTGTGTAAAAATCAGCCACGTTCGTATGTTTAACATTAAATTAGCTAGTAGAGGTGCGGTTAGTGATTACCATAAGCACCAGTTACTCTAGATGCAATCTTAAATGTAGGCAAGTATGTCTCCTCATTTAGTTCTTAGTCTGCTTTTAAACTATATTGGCTAGAGTATTCTGTTATGGCTTTCTGGACACTCTGCTAACCCGTGGTGAAGATGTAAGTAAGAGCCAAATTATGACTTTGCACAGGTATCCCAGCCCTGATACTGCTCTGCTATTGTGTACTCTAAACGTATGTGGAAGTTACAGCAAATTGGTCTTATTGTGAAGAAAACAATACAGAGACCAGATTTAGTAAGATGCTGTTTAAATAAGGTTCTTACATTTAGAGGAGCGTGAGTTAGGGAAACAATAATAGTGTGAAAAACAGCTGTGGCTGAGCACAATTGTCCAAACTCTACATGTACCTTAAGGTAGTACCATATCAGATATAATGAATATAGTGGGGTGTCTTACAAAAGGTGGAAATTATGACAAGTTCCTTTAAATGATAAAAACTAAATTGAAGAGAAAGTGTATTTAAGTACGTCCTAATGGGGTTCTTAGAGGTAGAGCACTGTAGGTTTAGAAACTATTTAGTTCTTCCAAGTTCCTTAAGTGGGGTTGGTCGCTAAGTACTCTCCACGTGGATGGCGCAGTTTGAGAAGCCTAGGTTTAGATTGTTCTTAAAATGAGATGTGAGATACCCTTTACGTGGCTTCTCAGTACCACATTAGCAGGATTGCGTATTGGTCAAATTTATGTAAACTACAGCAACCAGATAATATTGCTTTGCTTAAGAAACATAGAAGTCTCTTAGCGTATGCACCAAAAGTTCTACAGAAGCTCACTTTGAAGTATAGTAATGCTACACTCCTAAGGCTAGCACTCTAACACATTGGAGAATAAAGGTGCACCATTAATGGGAGACACCTAAAAACTACCTCTCAAGGGAGTGTAGTAAAACATTAAGTTTTCATATATGTACATACTACTCAACAATAAGGCAATAGTTCACTATTTACATTAGCCAGGACGCTGGACCAGTAACACACAGCAGCTGGGGGCAGTTCTATAAAGGAAATGGCAGCCCAGGACAGCATGTATTTATGGGAAAAGTGGAGGATGTGAGGTAGGAGGGTGGGGGAAGGAGAGATGGGAAAAGTGGAGAATGTGAGGTAAGAGAGTAGGGGAAGGAGAGATGAGGGTTGAGAACTAGGAGGGGCTAGTGCTAATATAAATTGGATAGGCTGATTGACGTATAGGTAAAATACCAGTGTGTAGAAGTATAATGTGAAGACAGGGGCAGAGAGAGGGGACAGTGAAGTAATGATGAGTCAAAGCCTTAGCTAGGTGGGGGAAGAGGAGGAGATGTTATAGGTTAAATAGAGAGAGAGACAAGAGAGGTAAGGAGCTGAAAAAAACAATCAGTTGAAGCTGGGATTACAGTAGGTAGGTAACCCTAAATACTGGAATAAAGTTAAAAGAGTAGATAATAGAGCTATTTGGAGGGTGTGTAAGAGCTAACCATAAAAATAAATAGATGTTATGAGCTACAGTTTAATAGCAAGTCTGCAGATAAACAGTATATAGCAAAGGTATAGTACAGGTCAGGAGAAGGCTTGGAAGGGACAAGTCTGCCACCTGGTGGCCCAAATTAATTTATTGTAAGTAGGGTAAAAAAGGAGGGAGTTTAGGTTCCTAATGCAAGAAAAGGAGTAGTGGTTCCGAGTGTCTTTAAATGGTGGAAAAAGTAGATTAGACTGGTTACAGAGTGGGGAGGGAGTAAAGCTGCTGGTTTTCTTGGCTAGCACTTTATAACCACCTAGATCTAATAATACGTTATTCGCTATACTGGCCATGATAGTTTAGACACATACTTTCATGTTCCCTTTACTGAGAAAGTGCAGGGATAGGTTGCTCAACTGTGGAGACTGAAGGGAGTTTGAACAGGGTCCTTGTTCTTCAGGTTGTTAGTTTCTGTATCCTAGAGCAGTGTACTCAGATTGGAGAGATTAGCCAGGACACTGGGCCAGGAACACACAGCAGCTGGGGGCAGTTCTATAAAGTATGTTTATTCCAGTTAGCAAGTTTATTTATTCCAGTTAGCAACCCTCTTACTTCTGCATATGAAAAGACAATTGAGAATGATTTGTATAACAGTTTAATGGACGCTTATAAGCATAAGTTTTATAAGTTAACACCTGAACAGCAAAAAATGTGGTGGGGTTGCTGTTTTGTGCACTGATTATTATAATTCTAAAATTTATGAAATGTTAAGTACAAACGAATATGCAGTCATAGATTACAAGGAGGTTAATAACATTATTAGAAATGTGAATACTCTCATTTATGACATGCATTTGAATGGTGAATTAACCATTGACATTTTTCAACATATCTATGTCCCCAGTACAAAAACACCTGTATTATATGCTATGCCAAAGCTGCACAAATTTATATCAGAATCATTGCTAAGACCGATGGTTTCTGCTAATGGTTGGATTACTGAACCTTTTTCCAAATATAGTGAAAACATGTTAAAACCTATTTTAAGTCAATCCAGCACAATTATTAAAGACACTGCACAGTTCTTAGAACAATTTTATGCATGGGCTAAGGATAAAAACATTGGTGATGCATATTTTGTTACCTTGGATGTAGATGCATTATTTACTTCTACACCCAATGAGCTGGGCATTGAATATGTTTGTGAGTTTATAACCTCACATTCAACATATACAGCATCTGATAGTAATACTCTATGTAATCTAATGGAAGTTGCTCTATGTAACAATGTTCTTATTTCATAAGAATTTTTATAAACAACTAAAGGGAGTAGTGATGTGCACACCAATGGTGAACAGCTATGCCAACATTGTTATGAATAAGTGGGAACTAGAGTTTATTCTATCAACTAACAATAAGCATTCTGATAATGTTATTCATTATAAACATTTTGTGGATAACTTTTTTTTCATATTCGGAATGGTTCTTTGTTACAGTTTGAAGAATTAGTTCTATATATAAATACTTCTACAGATTTTTAGATTTAAAAATGTAATTCACTTTTCAGAAATTAAATGTTTAGATATAAAACTTATAAAGACAGTTGCAGGAAACACTGAAACCACTTTATAGAAAAAAATGAAATAAAAAAGAATACTTAACCAGTATGCACCCCGCTCATATTTTTAAGAATATACTTAAGAACTATCTGTTGCATACAGCTAGACTAAGCACTAAAGATGAAATTATGAATGTGCAGTTAGAGCATCTATTTAAAGATATTACATAAAGAGGGTATATTAAGACTGATATTACACAGATAAAGAAATACAGACTAATAGAAATAATATACATAGCTAAACCGATATTTGTAGAAAAGAAAATGTTAACTGGGAATAATATCATTACAGAAAGGTATGTGTCACTTGAAAATAACACTATTATAGATAAAGGTAAAAACTGAGCACCATTCAAAACATAGATTTACTTTAACATATGATAAAAACACAAGAAAAGTAAAATAAGTTTTTCAGAAACATTGGTTTGTGGTCCAAGACATACCATGATTCAAGAATATTATGACAGAACATCATTCTTTTACATACAAACACTCTAGCAACCTGAAAAAATTATTATGCTACAAAGGACAAGAACAAATATGTCAATAAGCTTATTAGTACTAAAGCAGAAACATATAAATATAATGTTTGTCATTTTTGTAATCATATTTTTACTGATAAGTCTTTTAAGCATCCTATTAACAAACAAGATTTTATTATTAATACTTATAGTACATGCAGTACTAAGAATTTTATATACATGGCATTATGCATAATATGTAATGCTTTCTATACTGGAAAGACCAATAGAAAATTAAAAGAGCATATTTGTGATCATCTCTCTGAAATATGTAGGGGTATAGATACTAATGCCTTATATAAACACATTAAAGAACATAGCACACACTCTTTTAAGTTTTTAATATTGCAAATTATTAATGAGAATATTAGAGGGGTGATTTATTGAATGAAACAGAAAAATAAGAAAACAGATGGATAACTCGCTTTAGAGTACATACCCCCCACCCCAGGGCTTAATGAAACTTTTACAGTGAAACCAATTTTAAAATATTTAAGAAATAAAATTAGATGACTGTCACTTTAAATGTTAGATTTTTTTTATGTCACGTTATTTTAATTGGTTTTACTGCTTAAATGCTGTAATACAGTTTTTTTTGGTTATTTGCCTGAAAAAGCCTTGTAAGGAGAAATGTTTTACTTGCACACTTTATTCAATAAAGATATGCATTCAATGGTCTCTCTGGTCATCATGGTGCCAGAATACTTTTTTTTTTTTTGCTCGGTGTAATTTTTTTGGCTTTATCTAAATGGCGGCACTTTATTTTTATCATTTACACTTTTTCTTTCTATTCTACATTTAGCTATTATTTTTTATCATTTCCATACATTAGCTACAGATATAATTGAGAGATTTTCATATTTGCATAATAATGTGCTTGTTTTCCTTGTCCTTTATCTCTTTCACTTGTGTAGCATGCATTTTACACCTTGTATATAATTGCTGTAATTCTCAGCAGAAGGAAATTATAGTCTTAGTTACATTTTTCTTTGAAATGTATATAAAGTCTGTAACAGTTTTACACACCTTTTCAAACCCACATCACAGATATGCATTGCACAGAGGAAAGTCACCTCGGATTTAGAATAAAAAAAAGTGGATGGTAAGAACTGTACTCAAATGGGACTGTTTTGGCAGTCACAGATAATGTGATTCAGAGACATGTTAGCAGCAATGATGAAAGATGACCTCACCAGCTAATTTTCTTTTCTCTGATTCTCTGGTAATTACTGCAAGTGCATTTTGGCAATTTTTGAGGTCTACTGGTGGCCTGTGCATTGTGTTGGTACAGGCACCCCCCTCATTCACTCTCTCACATGTGTATATACATTCAAGTGTGAACACTCACACAACAGAATAACCCTGATGTATCCTTTTATTTTTGTCCTTGCCTTCATAAATCAAAAATTCTTACAGTCAGTCAGTAATACCAGACATTAGCTTCATTCTTCTAACTGTCTAGAAATTGTATCATGATTATAGACCTGTTGCTTATTTAACTCTTAAATCAGTGGAAGTAATAACTGAAACAACTCCCTGGTGTTGTCTATTGTAGTTCCTGGCCTTGTCCCAAAGCCTGAGCATAGCCTTGTTATGGAGATCTCAGCAACACAAAGCCAACCTGATCCCTGTCAGATGTCTTCAGTTTTACAGAATGATTCTGATTTTACATCTATGTGCCCTGTTCCTCATAACTTATGGGTCATTACGGTCAATCAATAATGCCAGAGTTTTATACTACTTACAGTTTTAAAAGAAGAGTGCAATACGAGCCATCCACAGCTTAGAGGACTAAGGCTTACATTTCCTAACAAGAGACTTTAAATTCTAAAGGTACAGACTTTGAAAGTGTGAAACTCCATCACCACAACTTTGTTTGAAGAGTCTATCTGTAAAGAAAAGCCATGGTGTCTATTAAAGTGCTGATTTGAGTGCTGAATGAGACATACTTGTCAGGTGTCCAGATTTTGCCTCATTTTTGCTCTGTTCCTCAAACAATTTGTGGTTTTGTGGCAAATCATTGAGGACTGTAGTCAATAATTTATGATAAACATTTGTGTTTCAGATGTCATATCTTCAGAAAAAGCATGCTAATATAAAACCTGTTATTCTATCAAGCTTCTAACTTTATAGGAGCAATGTTTAAAAATTGCCCCTATTTGTGGGCCTTTGTCACTTCATTATTTTTGGCTTAGTTCAGAATTCTTGCACTAAGAGGTTAAGACGTATAGAATAAGGGTACAGGGTTTAAAGCTTTTTGTGGTTTATTTTGTACATGCCTGGGTTTAGTGTATCCCCCACCCATACATTTTTTTTTCTGTCAAAGTCACACACACACACACACACACACATACACCCTATTCCCTAACTAATCTGTCTAGTGTGAACACCCAAGTAGGCACAGTCACTCACATACACACATACACATGCACACACACACACACACACACACACACACACACACACACACACACACACACACACACACACACACACACACACACGCACCTACATACACACATCTGCACACACACCACCAGTACCTTGTCGGTAAATTCTCCGGCACTTCTCTAACATGATCTTATCTATTGGAAGCGATGGGTGAATGCAAACATTTGGCTGTGTTCCTTAACATGGCCACCAGAGTCACTTTACACAGCTGAATGAATCTCTGAATCACAGGCATTTCCAGGGGAGAGCACATGGCTAATAAGCATAGGCTGTTCCCTTGAAATGCCTCATTAATATTTGTGGTAGGTCACAGAGAGCTCACTATGGTGCTGCACCTTTGGAGTAGAGCACTGCAGTGGGACTGTTTCTGAATCAGAAATGGTTATCTTAAGGGGTAAAACTGACCTACCTATCCACTGTAGTTACCTTTTTGAATTTGAGCTAGCATGGTCTCATATCTTTTTCTGCCTTGAAAAATACAAATATTGCAGATTAACTTGCATATTTTTAGATTTCCTACTGCAGGTTTTATAAGGCTTAAGTGCAGTTTACATATCCATGACAGTTTGATTCAGAAAACAGTGGTATATTTATTCCCAGGCATCTATTTAAAGAAAGACACTTAAACCAAATAGCTGTAGAAATACAAATAAAGCAATCTAAATGAAACCAGGTATAAAACACAAAATAAATGACTTAATGCAAAGCACTTCCACACAGTAAACACTTTAATCTAAACATATAGAGTTCATCAGAGTCTGAAATCTACCCGTTCAGATGAAATTGTTTACTGTGTGGATATATTTGGCAGTAAATCATTTATTTTGTGTTCTATAACAGTTTTGAGTCATTTTATTTATAGGTTCATAGGTTGGTACTAGGCTATCGGCCCTAGGGCCTATACAAGCCTAGCCATAACAATTCCCTGGCTATTTTTCCCCACAGTATTTACTTCCCTGGACCCCTGCCTAGACTGACGTGATCCCCGGGGTGAATTTCCTATCTCCCATCCAATCATCAAGGTTCCTTTTGAAGAGGGCCAAAGAGGCGCTCTGCTTGACATGTATGGGCTGTCTATTCCAGAGTCTGAGGAGTCTCTGGGTCAGGAACCTATCCCTCCAGCATATTTTCTTCATTGTGATGACAAGGTTTAGATCCCTGAAGCGTGTGTCACTGAGAGATTGGGATTTCTTTAAGTGTAGCATGTCCAACAACTCTGGGTTTGACATGGCCTTGTATGTTAAGCAGAGATCACCTCTGAGTAGATGATATGTAACAGAGCATAGGTGGAGTTTTTTTAGACAGTCAGCATAGGGCATCTGCTTTAGGCCTGTGATTTTTTTAGTGAGGTATTTCTGCGGCCTTTCCAGTTGTTGTAGATGTCTTGAGAGGTACATACCAAATGGGGTGTTGTATTCTATAATGGGTCTAATGAGGGATGAGTACAGTGGGACAATGACCTCCTTTTTTCTGGATGAAAAGCCCTTAGTGATGAGGTTTGCCACATAAAAGGATTTCCTGACTGTTGTGGCGATGTGGTTATCAAAGGTGAGACCACTGTCCACCTGTGTCCCTAAGTCTCTTATCACACTTTCAGTGTTTAGTGTACTGCCCCCTATGTGGTAATTCACGGGTACATGTTTTTTTCCCAAAGGGAATAACTATACATTTCTTGTCATTGAGCTTGAGCCCATGGCTCTGGCACCAAGCATCTGTTTCTGTGAGGCCATTTTGTAGAATATCCACATCATTTGGGGATTCAATAATGGCTCCCAGTTTGCAGTCATCTGCGAACTTTGTTAGCCAGAGTCCCTTAGTGCTGGCCTGTACTTCAGAAAAGTAGATGCCAAACAAGAGTGGTCCCAGGACTGAACCCTGAGGTATTCCACTTGTCACTTGTCTGGAGCTGGATTTGGAGTCGGCTACTTTTACAGTGCGGGTTCTGTCAGTAAGCCACTTGGCAACCCATCGAGTGATGTAGGGATTAATGCCCAGCTTAGTAAGTTTATCTAGGTTTCCAGAGTAGGGGATAATGTCGAAGGCCTTGGTGAGGTCCAGATAGGCTGTGTGGACCACCTTACCCTTGTCCACAGCTCTGGAGACTGATTCGAAGAAGTCAGTCAGGTTTAGGAGACAAGATCAGTCCTTCATGAACCCAAACTTCGTGGGGTCCAGTGTTTGAAAGATGCCAATGTCTTTGTTTATAAGTCCTATGATAATACATTCCATGGCCTTGCAGATCAGGCTCATCAGACTGATTGGACGGTAGTTCCCGGGATCCAAGGTGGATACCCCTTGTGGAGTGAGATAACTGTAGCTGTGTACCACTCAATGGGCACGAAGCCTGAGGTGAGGCTATGGTTAAACATGACACTTAGGTGAGATGCCAGTTCATTTTGTAGTTCATGTAGTACACAGCCTGGGATGTCATCTGATCCCATGGATGCTGTATTTTTAGCTTTGGAGAGTGTGTTTTTTACCTGTGTGGCCGTTATTACCGGAATTTGGCAATCTTTCGGTATTGAGATGGGCCCTTTTTGGGTTGAGAGGGGGGTGAAGTTTGCACTGAATCGATTTGCCAGGATATTGGCAATATCCTTGGGATCAGTATATTTAATGCCATTCTGTTGTAGCTCAGAGCAGATCTGAGCATTGCCATTTA
Organism: Protopterus annectens; assembly: GCF_019279795.1. Classification (NCBI taxonomy): domain Eukaryota; kingdom Metazoa; phylum Chordata; order Ceratodontiformes; family Protopteridae; genus Protopterus; species Protopterus annectens. The sequence goes on from NC_056739.1 coordinate 383,770,445, forward strand.
GATTCTTGACATAGCTATAGAATGCCTTGTGGTTGTCTTTGGAATCTTTGGCAATTTTATTTTCGTAACTAGCTTTGGAGGATTTTATGATGGATCTCAGCTTCTTACTGAGGCTGGTAAGGGAGTTTTTTCCATCCTGGGATTTTCCTCTTCTCTGCAACAGTTTCTTCCTTTTGTTGTAAAGTTTGTTTATGGCACGAGACCATCAATTTGGCTTCCTTTTTTTGGAAGCAAGCATCTTGGTTCTATTGGGGATGGCACCATTCTTGCACCAGTGGATGTGCTTGTACAGTGCCTTAGTGTAGGATTCAGCAGTCGAACTTTCAATTCCCGTCTGCATGGGTGTCATGAAGTTTGTCACTTTTGACTTGAGTAGCATGAAGTTGGCTTTGGAGAAGTTTTTTTACTGAGGTTTCCTTACTGGGGGGTGTGGGTTGGATGTGGATGTCAAGGGTGATTAGCTTATGGTCAGACCTGACCAACGAGGGGGTAACCATAGGTGTAGTGCATCGATTTCCCATGTTGGTAATGACCAGGTCTAGGATTTTGGAGCCCCTGGTGGTACTAAGGATTAGTTGATCCAGGGAGTTGGAATTTATGAATTCCAAGAACCGTTGGGCAAAGGTGTTGGTACACGAGTAGTTTTCCCAGTTAATGGCAGGGTAGTTGAAATCACCCAGTATTAGGGTGTTTGGTTGCATCTTAATATTTTCCAGTATGTTTAGAAAGGTGTAGTGAGAATCTTGGGACATGGTGGGGGATCTGTAGCAAGCTACAATTTGGATTGCAGTCTTACCTAGTGTTAGTTGCACCTGGAGAATTTCAGACGCATTGTGTTGGGCAACTAGCATGGTGTTGTGAATATCCTTGCTGAATGTGGACACTCCTCCACCTTTAGTGTTTCGGTCCTGGTTTGGGGGCCGAAAAGTGTGGGAAGAGTTGTAGCTTGGTATTGCAGGGGTGCTCTCTGGAGCTTTGAACCAGGTCTCAGTTACTGCACAGATATCGATGTTCTCCATTTTTAGGAGTGCCTCGAGACAGTGCATTTTGAGGTTTAGACTTCTAGCATTGAGTAGCATTACCTTCAGATTTTGCATGCTTGTACCTGTTATGGTGGTGGTTTTGTCCTTTTAACTTTGCCTAAAAAAGACACTATAGGGGTGGCAAGAGCCTTAGCCAGTTACCTGAATCCAAGGGGCGACAAGTACAGACCATCTCTGGCAAAGCATCGTGGTCTGTCGATCATGTCGTCCCAGGCAGACAGATACTGGATCCCTTTTGAATGACACCAGAAGCTTAGCCAATTGTTGAAGTCAATCATTTTGTCCTTATACTGTGGTATCATTCTGGGTGAAGGCAGGAAGCTACTCAGGGCTAGGGTCATACCTACCTGGGCCACATGATCCGAGAGCTCTTCCATGTCGCTTTTCATGTAGTCCGGGGAGGTACGTCTCAAGTCATTCAATCCAACCTGGACAATGACAGAGTCATATTTGTACTTGTTACAGTTCCATATGATACAGCAAATTAAAATAAAATTAAAAAGAAATATATCTGATTACAAAGGCATTATGAAAGTAGCTAGCAGATCTTTTAAGAATATTTTCCTTTTGAACATCAATTAAGATTAGCACAGAGAACAGAGCCACCTATAAACCAGTGGTGGACAGCCATATGAATTCTTTTAGTGGGTTTAAGGATTTAAAAATTTATAATAGCATGTTTATCTAAGAAGGAGGAATGAACCATATGTGTAAGCTGCTAAAATGCAATTCTGGATTAATGATTTTTTTCTTTCGACTAGAAAGGGACTTAAAAGTCTATATCACAATGATACTTTTGCTGAGTTCAAATCTACTATATCCTGTAAGGTTGTCTGTAAAGTGACACTTAGTGGGCTGTTAAGACTAAATAAACTAGATCTGAAAAAAAATGGGGAAATCTACAGTTTTACAATTTGCTTATGGGCCCACAGGTTAAAGTGTAATCAGAACCATCTGTCTAGACACATTTGATGAGTATATATTATAACATCAAAGTTCAAAAGCTTAGAATGTTATAATATCGAACCCTTTAGTGTGAAAGCTGAGAATAGCAAAGCCTCAGAACATCGAAATTTTACCTAGGGTAAGATTTTGGTGGTCCGTGGCTTCGCTATTTACAATAGTGTGGTACAATGGTTATGGACCGGGTTTAGGGAAGTGAGCAAATGGAGGTTACGGATTGGGTTCAGGTAAGTGTGGTGTGATGATTACTGACCGGGTTAAGGTAAGTGAGCGAACGGACTGGGTTAAGGTGAGTGTACGGTAGTTAGGGACTTTAGGGTTAGGGCGCAGGTGAGGTGAGTGTGCGGTAGTGACAGACTTTAGGGTTAGGGGTGGGTTAAGTGAGTTAGGGTTAGGGCACAGGTCAGGTAAATGTGCGATTGTGTGGACGTGAGGGTTAGGGTGGGGTAGGTGAGTTAGGGTTAAGGAGCGGGTAAGGTGAGTGTCCGACAGTTAGGGATTTTAGGGTTAGGGTTGGGTTAAGGTAAGTGGGTAGCTAGTGGTGTATGTCTGGTTTAGTGTAGGGTTTCGTGAAGTATATGTGTGTGGATTATTTATTTTTGTGAGCTTGAGTTGTGTGTATGTTTGTCGGAACAGCAAATTTTTTCCCTGGGAAAAAATTTGCTATTCTGACTGTTCGGTTTTCTGGTGTTTCGATTGAATGGGGTCAATATTATAACATTCAATGTTTTTAGACTTTGATGTTATAATATAGACCCCATTTGACCTGGTCTCCTCTTCTTGACAGTCTCCCTGCCAGAAATGAGTTGATAGTACAATAATTACCAAGATATTTTAGAGCCTGATGGGAGATGGGATGTCTCCAGTTAATTCCCTCAGTTTAATCCAGTTATTAACTCCCCAATTGCCTTTAGTCAAATTTGACACCCTGATGTATTCTGAAATGTTCTCCAGTGGAAAGATTGAACTGTATGGGTACTGTTGGTATAGCAGAAAACCATCTGCATAAACTGTTATACAGACATTTCTGTTCAGAAAATGCATATCCTGCATTCTCAGATGTTTTGTGCCTAGAGGAAAAAGGGAGTTTTACAGAGAGGTTTCCAAATTTGAGCCTAATAGGGTCAAACAGTTGTCTATCCTCAGCCTCATATATGCTGTCCTGGTATATAAAATGTAGTATGCATACAAGAGTGTTTGGGGAGTTTTGTACAATAAAGGGAATGTAGACCCTGTCAAAAGTTTTCTATGCATCCAGGCCTAAGACTTCATTTTTTCATGTAAAGTATTTAATTACAATAATTAACTCTAATGGTATGTTAGTACCCTTAGTTTGGCTTCGGGGCATGAATGCCACCTGGAAACCTAAAGTTATTTTGGAGATGCGTAGCTAAAATGTTTGCCAGTATAGCCGTGTTTTCATGTCTTTGTTGAACAGTGAGAAGGGTTGTTAGTTCCTATACAGGATGGACTCTGCATCTGCGCTTTGTGTAAAAATAATATAAGAATGATTTAATTATGGGCATTATTTTATTCCTAATTTCATTGTAATATCTTGCTATTGTCATTAATCCTTTCTACCATTGTATTGCTTCTTTAACCTCCAAAGCATGCATGTTTTCATGAAGTTTGGTCATTCTCTCCCCTGAAAGAGCCTTACCTTTACAGTTACAAAGATATTCTGAGATTTTCAATTCATTGATATGTGGATTTACATTTGTGGATGTTTCTCAGTAGACTTGTGAGACGTGAGCTAATACAGAGTCTGAATGAATGAGTGGAACCTCATTCTTTTAGATATGTAAATACATTTTATTGGTTTGTCTAGCTTCACAATGTCTGCAGACACTTCCAGTGCTCTTTCCCATTCTGCATCCTTTATATACATTGTCTAGCTTCACAATGTCTGCAGGCACTTCCAGTGCTCTTTCCCCATTCTGCACCCTTTGTATACGTCTAGCTTCACAATGTCTGCAGGCAGTGTTCTTTCCCCATTCTGCATCCTTTGTATACATTGTCTAGCTTCACAATATCTGCAGGCACTTCCAGTGTTCTTTCCCCATTCTGCATCCTTTGTATACATTGTCTAGCGTCACAATATCTGCAGGCACTTCCAGTGTTCTTTCCCCATTCTGCATCCTTTGTATACATTGTCTAGCTTCACAATATCTGCAGGCACTTCCAGTGTTCTTTCCCCATTCTGCATCCTTTGTATACATTGTCTAGCTTCACAATATCTGCAGGCACTTCCAGTGTTCTTTCCCCATTCTGCATCCTTTGTATACATTGTCTAGTTCACAATTTCTGCAGGCACTTACAATGCTCTTTCCCAATTCTGCACCCTTTGTATACATTTTTTAGTTCACAATGTCTGCAAGCACTTCCAGTGTTCTTTCCCCATTCTGCATCCTTTGTATACATTGTCTAGTTCACAATGTCTGCAGGAACTTTCAGTGTTCTTTCCCCATTCTGAATCCTTTGTATATATTGTCTAGTTCACAATGTCTGCAGGCACTTCCAGTGCTCTTTCCCTGTTTTGCATCCTTTGTATACATTGTCTAGCTTCACAATATCTGCAGGCACTTCCAGTGTTCTTTCCCCATTCTGCATCCTTTGTATACATTGTCTAGTTCACAATTTCTGCAGGCACTTCCAGTGCTCTTTCCCCATTCTGCGCCTTTTGTATACATTGTTTAGTTCACAATGTCTGCAAGCACTTCCAGTGTTCTTTCCCCATTCTGCATCCTTTGTATACATTGTCTAGCTTCACAATGTCTGCAAGCACTTCCAGTGCTCTTTCTCCATTCTCCATCCTTTGTATACATTGTCTAGTTCACAATGTCTGCAGGCACTTCCAGTGCTCTTTCCCCATTTTGCATCCTTTGTATACATTGTCTAGCTTCACAATATCTGCAGGCACTTCCAGTGCTCTTTCCCCGTTTTGCATCCTTTGTATACATAGTCTAGTTCACAATGTCTGCAGGCACTTCCAGTGCTCTTTCCCCGTTTTGCATCCTTTGTATACATTGTCTAGCTTCACAATATCTGCAGGCACTTCCAGTGTTCTTTCCCCATTCTGCATCCTTTGTATACATTGTCTAGTTCACAATTTCTGCAGGCACTTCCAGTGCTCTTTCCCCATTCTGCTCCCTTTGTATACATTGTTTAGTTCACAATGTCTGCAAGCACTTCCAATGTTCTTTCCCCATTCTGCATCCTTTGTATACACTGTCTAGTTCACAATGTCTGCAGGCACTTCCAGTATTCTTTCCCCATTCTGCATCCTTTGTATACATTGTCTAGCTTCACAATATCTGCAGGCAGTGCTCTTTCCCTGTTCTGCATCCTTTGTATACATTGTCTAGTTCACAATGTCTGCAGGCACTTCCAGTGCTCTTTCTCCATTCTGCATCCTTTGTATACATTGTCTAGCTTCACAATATCTGCAGGCACTTCCAGTGTTCTTTCCCCATTCTGCATCCTTTATATACATTGTCTAGTCCACAATGTCTGCAGGCACTTCCAGTGCTCTTTCCCCATTCTGCATCCTTTGTATACATTGTCTAGCTTTACAATGTCTGCAAGCACTTCCAGTGTTCTTTCCCCATTCTGCATCCTTTGTATACATTGTCTAGCTTCACAATATCTGCAGGCACTTTCAGTGCTCTTTCCCCATTCTGCGTCCTTTGTATAAATTGTATAGCTTCACAATGTCTGTAGGCACTTCCAGTGTTCTTTCCCCATACTGCATCCTTTGTATACATTGCCTAGTTCACAATGTCTGCAGGCACTTCCAGTGTTCTTTCCCCATTCTGCATCCTTTGTATACATTGTCTAGTTCACAATTTCTGCAGGCACTTACAATGCTCTTTCCCCATTCTGCACCCTTTGTATACATTGTTTAGTTCACAATGTCTGCAAGCACTTCCAGTGTTCTTTCCCCATTCTGCATCCTTTGTATACATTGTCTAGTTCACAATGTCTGCAGGAACTTTCAGTGTTCTTTCCCCATTCTGAATCCTTTGTATATATTGTCTAGTTCACAATGTCTGCAGGCACTTCCAGTGCTCTTTCCCTGTTTTGCATTTTTTGTATATATTGTCTAGCTTCACAATATCTGCAGGCACTTCCAGTGTTCTTTCCCCATTCTGCATCCTTTGTATACATTGTCTAGTTCACAATTTCTGCAGGCACTTCCAGTGCTCTTTCCCCATTCTGCGCCTTTTATATACATTGTTTAGTTCACAATGTCTGCAAGCACTTCCAGTGTTCTTTCCCCATTCTGCATCCTTTGTATACACTGTCTAGCTTCACAATGTCTGCAAGCACTTCCAGTGCTCTTTCTCCATTCTCCATCCTTTGTATACATTGTCTAGTTCACAATGTCTGCAGGCACTTCCAGTGCTCTTTCCCCATTTTGCATCCTTTGTATACATTGTCTAGTTTCACAATATCTGCAGGCACTTCCAGTGCTCTTTCCCCGTTTTGCATCCTTTGTATACATAGTCTAGTTCACAATGTCTGCAGGCACTTCCAGTGCTCTTTCCCCGTTTTGCATCCTTTGTATACATTGTCTAGCTTCACAATATCTGCAGGCACTTCCAGTGTTCTTTCCCCATTCTGCATCCTTTGTATACATTGTCTAGTTCACAATTTCTGCAGGCACTTCCAGTGCTCTTTCCCCATTCTGCTCCCTTTGCATACATTGTTTAGTTCACAATGTCTGCAAGCACTTCCAGTGTTCTTTCCCCATTCTGCATCCTTTGTATACACTGTCTAGCTTCACAATGTCTGCAAGCACTTCCAGTGCTCTTTCCCCATTCTGCATCCTTTGTATACATTGTCTAGTTCACAGTGTCTGCAGGCACTTCCAGTATTCTTTCCCCATTCTGCTCCCTTTGCATACATTGTTTAGTTCACAATGTCTGCAAGCACTTCCAGTGTTCTTTCCCCATTCTGCATCCTTTGTATACACTGTCTAGCTTCACAATGTCTGCAGGCACTTCTAGTGCTCTTTCCCCATTCTGCATCCTTTGTATAAATTGTATAGCTTCACAATGTCTGTAGGCACTTCCAGTGTTCTTTCCCCATACTGCATCCTTTGTATACATTGCCTAGTTCACAATGTCTGCAGGCACTTCCAGTGTTCTTTCCCCATTCTGCATCCTTTGTATACATTGTCTAGTTCACAATTTCTGCAGGCACTTACAATGCTCTTTCCCCATTCTGCACCCTTTGTATACATTGTTTAGTTCACAATGTCTGCAAGCACTTCCAGTGTTCTTTCCCCATTCTGCATCCTTTGTATACATTGTCTAGTTCACAATGTCTGCAGGAACTTTCAGTGTTCTTTCCCCATTCTGAATCCTTTGTATATATTGTCTAGTTCACAATGTCTGCAGGCACTTCCAGTGCTCTTTCCCTGTTTTGCATTTTTTGTATACATTGTCTAGCTTCACAATATCTGCAGGCACTTCCAGTGTTCTTTCCCCATTCTGCATCCTTTGTATACATTGTCTAGTTCACAATTTCTGCAGGCACTTCCAGTGCTCTTTCCCCATTCTGCGCCTTTTATATACATTGTTTAGTTCACAATGTCTGCAAGCACTTCCAGTGTTCTTTCCCCATTCTGCATCCTTTGTATACACTGTCTAGCTTCACAATGTCTGCAAGCACTTCCAGTGCTCTTTCTCCATTCTCCATCCTTTGTATACATTGTCTAGTTCACAATGTCTGCAGGCACTTCCAGTGCTCTTTCCCCATTTTGCATCCTTTGTATACATTGTCTAGTTTCACAATATCTGCAGGCACTTCCAGTGCTCTTTCCCCGTTTTGCATCCTTTGTATACATAGTCTAGTTCACAATGTCTGCAGGCACTTCCAGTGCTCTTTCCCTGTTTTGCATCCTTTGTATACATTGTCTAGCTTCACAATATCTGCAGGCACTTCCAGTGTTCTTTCCCCATTCTGCATCCTTTGTATACATTGTCTAGTTCACAATTTCTGCAGGCACTTCCAGTGCTCTTTCCCCATTCTGCTCCCTTTGCATACATTGTTTAGTTCACAATGTCTGCAAGCACTTCCAGTGTTCTTTCCCCATTCTGCATCCTTTGTATACACTGTCTAGCTTCACAATGTCTGCAAGCACTTCCAGTGCTCTTTCCCCATTCTGCATCCTTTGTATACATTGTCTAGTTCACAGTTTCTGCAGGCACTTCCAGTATTCTTTCCCCATTCTGCTCCCTTTGCATACATTGTTTAGTTCACAATGTCTGCAAGCACTTCCAGTGTTCTTTCCCCATTCTGCATCCTTTGTATACACTGTCTAGCTTCACAATGTCTGCAAGCACTTCCAGTGCTCTTTCCCCATTCTGCATCCTTTGTATACATTGTCTAGTTCACAGTGTCTGCAGGCACTTCCAGTATTCTTTGCCCATTCTGCATCCTTTGTATACATTGTCTAGTTCACAATGTCTGCAGGCACTTCCAGTGCTCTTTCTCCATTCTGCATCCTTTGTATACATTGTCTAGCTTCACAATATCTGCAGGCACTTCCAGTGTTCTTTCCTCATTCTGCATCCTTTATATATATTGTCTAGTCCACAATGTCTGCAGGCACTTCCAGTGCTCTTTCCCCATTCTGCGTCCTTTGTATACATTGTCTAGCTTTACAATGTCTGCAAGCACTTCCAGTGTTCTTTCCCCATTCTGCATCCTTTGAATACATTGTCTAGCCTCACAATATCTGCAGGCACTTTCAGTGCTCTTTCCCCATTCTGCATCCTTTGTATACATTGTCTAGCTTCACAATGTCTGCAGGCACTTCCAGTGTTCATTCCCATTCTGCGTATTTTGTATAAATTGTCTAGCTTCACAATGGCTGCATGCACTTCCAGTGCTCTTTCCCTGTATTGCATCCTTTGTATACATTGCCTAGTTCACAATGTCTGCAGGCACTTCCAGTGTTCTTTCCCCATTCTGCATCCTTTGTATACCCTGGCTAGCTACACAATATCTGCAGGCACTTTCAGTGCTCTTTCCCCGTTCTGCATCCTTTTTATACAGTGTCTAGTTCAAAATGTCTGCAGGCACTTCCAGTGCTCTTTCACCATTCTGCATCCTTTGCATACATTGTCTAGCTTCACAATATCTACAGGCAGTGCTCTTTCCCCATTCTGCATCCTTTGTATACATTGTCTAGTTCACAATGTCTGCAGGCACTTCCAGTGTTCTTTCCACGTTCTGCATCGATTGTATGCATTGTCTAGTTCACAATGTCTGTAGGCACTTCCAGTGTTCTTTCCCCATTCTGCACCCTTTGTATACATTGTCTAGTTCACAATGTCTGCAGGCACTTCCAGTGCTCTTTCCTGGTTCTGCATCCTTTGTATACATTGTCTAGCTTCACAATATCTGCAGGCAGTGCTCTTTCCCCATTCTGGATCCTTTGTATACATTGTCTAGCTTCACAATGTTTGCAGGCACTTCTAGTGCTCTTTCCCCGTTCTGCATCTTTTGTATACATTGTCTAGCTTCACAATATCTGCAGGCACTTTCAGTGCTCTTTCCCTGTTCTGCATCCTTTTTATACATTGTCTAGTTCACAATGTCTGCAGGCACTTCCAGTTCTCTTTCCCCATTCTGCATCCTTTGTATACATTGTCTAGCTTCACAATATCTGCAGTCAGTGCTCTTTCCCCATTCTGCATCCTTTGTATACATTGTCTAGCTTCACAATGTCTGCATGCACTTCCAGTGCTCCTTCCCCATTCTGCATCCTTTGTATACATTGTCTAGCTTCACAATGTCTGCAGGCACTTCCAGGGCTCTTTCCCCATTCTGGATCCTTTGTATATATTGTCTAGTTCACAATGTCTGCAGGCACTTCTAGTGTTCTTTCCCCATTCTGCATCCTTTGTATATATTGTCTAGTTCACAATGTCTGCAGGCACTTCCAGTGTTCTTTCTCCATTCTGGATCCTTTATATACATTGTCTAGTTCACAATGTCTGCAGGCACTTCTAGTGTTATTTCCCCATTCTCCATCCTTTGTATACATTGTCTAGCTTCACAATGTCTGCAAGCATTTCCAGTGCTCTTTCACTATTCTGCATCCTTTGTATACAATGTCTAGCTTCACAATGTCTGCAAGTACTTCCAGTGCTCTTAACCCCATTCTGCATCCTTTGTATACAATGTCTAGCTTTGCAATGTCTGCAAGCACTTCCAATGCTATTTCCCCATTCTGCATCCTTTGTATACAATGTCTAGCTTCTCAATATCTGCAGGCACTTCCAGTGTTCTTTCCCCATTCTGCATCCTTTGTATACATTGTCTAGCTTCACAATGTCTGCAGGCAGTGTTCTTTCTCCATTCTGCATCCTTTGTATACATTGTCTAGCTTCACAATATCAGCAGGCACTTCCAGTGTTCTTTCCCTGTTCTGCATCCTTTGTATACATTGTCTAGCTTCACAATGTCTGCAGGCACTTCCAGTGCTCTTTTCCCATTCTGCATCCTTTGTATACATTGTCTAGCTTCACAATATCTGGAGGCACTTCCAGTGCTCTTTCCCCATTCTGCATCCTTTGTATACATTGTCTAGTTCACAATGTCTGCAGGCACTTCCAGTGCTCTTTCCCTGTTTTGCATCCTTTGTATACATTGTCTGTCTTCACAATATCTGCAGGCACGTCCAGTGCTCTTTCCCCGTTCGGCATCCTTTGCATGCATTGTCTAGTATCACAATATCTGCAGGCAGTGCTCTTTCCCAGTTTTGTATTCTTTGTATACATTGTCTAGTTTCACAATGTCTGCAGGCACTTCTAGTGTTATTTCCCCATTCTTGTATACATTGTCTAGCTTCACAATGTCTGCAAGCATTTCCAGTGCTCTTTCACTATTCTGCATTCTTTGTATACAATGTCTAGCTTCACAATGTCTGCAAGTACTTCCAGTGCTCTTAACCCCATTCTGCATCCTTTGTATACAATGTCTAGCTTTGCAATGTCTGCAAGCACTTCCAATGCTCTTTCCCCATTCTGCATCCTTTGTATACAATGTCTAGCTTCACAATGTCTGCAAGTACTTCCAGTGATTTTTCCCCATTCTGCATCCTTTGTATACATTGCCTAGCTTCACAATGTCTGCAGGCACTTTCAGTGTTCTTACCCCATTCTGCATCCTTTGTTTACATTGTCTAGTTTACAATGTCTGCAGGCACTTCCAGTGTTCTTTCTCCATTCTGCTTCTTTTGTATACATTGTCTAATTCATAATATCTGCAGGCACTTCCAGTGCTCTTTCCCCTTCTGCATCCTTTGTATACATTGTCTAGCTTCACAATGTCTACAGGCACTTCCAGTGTTCTTTCCCCATTCTACATCCTTTGTATACATTGTCTAGCTTCACAATGTCTGTAGGCACTTCCAGTGTTCTTTCCCCATTCTGCATCCTTTGTATACATTGTTTAGTTCACAATGTCTGCAAGCACTTCCAGTGTTCTTTCCCCATTCTGCATCCTTTGTATACATTGTCTAGTTCACAATGTCTGCAGGAACTTTCAGTGTTCTTTCCCCATTCTGAGTCCTTTGTATATATTGTCTAGTTCACAATGTCTGCAGGCACTTCCAGTGCTCTTTCCCTGTTTTGCATCATTTGTATACATTGTCTAGCTTCACAATATCTGCAGGCACTTCCAGTGTTCTTTCCCCATTCTGCATCCTTTGTATACATTGTCTAGTTCAGAATTTCTGCAGGCACTTCCAGTGTTCTTTCCCCATTCTGCGCCTTTTGTATACATTGTTTAGTTCACAATGTCTGCAAGCACTTTCAGTGTTCTTAATGTCTGCAAGCACTTCCAGTGCTCTTTCTCCATTCTCCATCCTTTGTATACTTTGTCTAGTTCACAATGTCTGCAGGCACTTCCAGTGCTCTTTCCCCATTTTGCATCCTTTGTATACATTGTCTAGCTTCACAATATCTGCAGGCACTTCCAGTGTTCTTTCCCTGTTCTGCATCCTTTGTATACGTTGTCTAGTTCACAATATCTGCAGGCACTTCCAGTGCTCTTTCCCCATTCTGCAGCCTTTGTTTACATTGTCTAGTTTACAATGTCTGCAGGCACTTTCAGTGTTCTTTCCCCATTCTGCATCCTTTGTATACATTGTCTAGTTCACAATGTCTGCAGGCACTTCCAGTGCTCTTTGCCCATTCTGCATCCTTTGTATACATTGTCTAGTTCATAATATCTGCAGACACTTCCAGTTCTCTTTCCCCGTTCTGCATCCTTTGTATACATTGTCTAGTTCATAATATCTGCAGACACTTCCAGTGCTCTTTCCCCGTTCTGCATCCTTTGTATACATTGTCTAGTTTACAATGTCTGCAGGCACTTCCAGTGTTCTTTCTCCATTCTGCATCTTTTGTATACATTGTCTAATTCATAATATCTGCAGGCACTTCCAGTGCTCTTTCCCCGTTCTGCATCCTTTGTATACATTGTCTAGATTCACAATGTCTGCAGGCACTTCCAGTGTTCTTTCCCCATTCTACAGCCTTTGTATACATTGTCTAGCTTCACAATGTCTGTAGGCACTTCCAGTGCTCTTTCCCTGTTCTGCATCCTTTGTATACATTGTCTAGTTCACTATATCTTAAGGCACTTCCAGTGCTCTTTCCCTATTCTGCAGCCCTTGTTTACATTGTCTAGTTTACAATGTCTGCAGGCACTTCCAGTGTTCTTTCCCCATTCTGCATCCTTTGTATACATTGTCTAGTTCACAATGCCTGCAGGCACTTCCAGTACTCTTTCCCCGTTCTGCATCCTTTGTGTACATTGTCTAGTTCACAAGTTCTGCAGGCACTTCCCGTGCTCTTTCCCCGTTCTGCATCCTTTGTATACATATTTTGTTTATGGGATGTTACTTTTTTGTGCATTTCCATTATCCTCATTTTTGCATTGCTTTAAAGTAACCCTTTTGTTTAAACTTTCTTACCTCACTTTCAAGGCCTCTGATCCTATCATCATTCATGGTTCTTAAACAATGTTGCACTAGTGAGGACTCCCTTAATATCTGTGAATGAAGCAGATCCTTTTGTATCTCAGTGGATAACCACCATCTTTAGTACTGTAAATGAAGCCTTTTAAATGCAGCTTTATGTCCTTGTTGATGGATTCCACTACCAACAGTTTCATTTCATTGCCAGCTCAGTAAAGCCATTGACTTGATCCCCTGTGAAGGCCAAGTCTGACTCATACTGCTGAATGATTGCATACATTTTTTTTATTGATCTTCACATCTTCATCCCCCCCCTTTTTTGCTACATCTGGCTGATATTAGTAAAAAGTCCATATATGACCACATGTTGTAGATTGCTGAGAAAATGTAATTTCCCACCTATTTGGGTAGTTTAATCTATACAGCTCACATGTTTGTAGGTATCTGTCATAACCTGCAGGACACGTCTGGTCAGTGCATATTGTCTCCATTCAGCCTGTCAAATTTATGGTCAAGGTATATCCAACCCCTGAATAAAATGATATGAATTTGAAAAGTCCTGTAGGAGGAAGAGGTAGAGTTTTCATAAGAAGTCAACATTTGAAGTGAAGGGGACATATATCACAGCCATAAGGACAGGTTTATTCCAACTTGGTGAGATGCAGTCGTCAATTAACCAACTTTCTTCCTTGTCTCTGAACAGCAGTGAGATGCTTGTTGAGGGATTTCTGCACAATTATTGCTACTCCTATGACTGTATTATTATCATTTGAGACAAAGATCTGACTAATCTTGTTTCTTTTATGGAATTCTCCAGTCTTGTTCCTTTGCCTCCTAGATGCAGATACTTCAAAGGGACATTGAAAAGGACATGACAGGAAAGTCTTTTCTTGTTATCTTTTAGGCTATATACAGTCCACATGATTATTTTAATTTCATCAACCATACAAGAGACTGATTTATCTAAGGTATACCTATAGATGCATTGTTGTTATGCAACACCTCATTGGCCTGCCATGTGCAGCTGATTGTTTACATAGGTTCATAGGTTCATAGGTTCATACTAGGCTATCTGCCCAAGGGCATTTATAAGCCTAGCCCATAGTTATTTGGCTTTCGCCACCCCTTTAGTTTGAATAAAACTATGCCTATTATTTTGCTGTGCCTCTGTCAAGCAGTGACACTGAAGTAATCCCTGGGGTATATCTGCGATCCCCCATCCATTGGTCAAGATTCCTCTTGAACAAGGCCAGCGAGGTGCTCTGCCTCACATGTACCGGGATTTTGTTCCACAGCATAGGGAGTCTCTGGGTGATGAATCTGTCCCTCCAGCATGTTCTATTAATAACCGTGTCAAGGTTTAAGTCTCCGCCCTTGTGGTTCTGAGGGATCTAGATTTTTGAGGTGAAGCATATTCATCAAATCAGGGTTTGACATGGCCTTATATGTCAGGCACAGGTCACCTCTGAGCAAGCGGTATGAGACTGAATAGAGCTGGAGTTCTTTCAGTCGGGCAGCATAAGACATATTTTGAGACCCTTTATCCTTTTGGTGAGGAACTTTTGGGGCCTTTCCAGCTGCTGCAGGTGTCTGGTCAGATACATTCGAATGGGGCATTGTACTCAATCATAGGTCTAATGAGTGATGAGTACAGGCGATGACCTCCCTTGATCTAGATGTGAATCCCTTCATGATCAGGTGGGCAATGTAGAAGGTTTTCCTAACTACTTTAGCAACATGAGTGTCAAGCGAAGGCTACTGTCAACCTGGGTCCCCAGATCCCTGATGACTTCTTCTGTGCTCAGTGGATTGCCACCTATATGGTAGCTAGGGGTAACCTTGTTTTTCCCGAAGGGTATGACTATGCATTTCTTGGCATTTAACTTTAGGCCATGGCTCTGGCACCAGTTATCCGTTTCTGTGAGGCCCTTCTGAAGGATATCTGTGTCAGATGTGTTTTCGACTATGGCCCAGTTTGCAGTCATCTGCAAACTTTGTCAGCCATAACCCTCCTGTGTTTGCTTGTACTTCAGAAAAGTAGATGCCGAACAAGAGTGGACCCAGGACTGAGCCCTGTGGGACACCACTTGTGACAGGCTTTGAGTCTGACATGGCTCCAGCAACTCTGACCCTGTGGGTTCTGTCACTTAGCCAGTTTGCAACCCATCTTGTGATGTATGGTTTTACATTCAAGCTGATGAGTTTTTTGATGATACCTGAGTGGGGTATTCTGTGAAGGCCTTTGCCAGGTCAAGGTAGGCTGTATGGACTGCCTTTCCCTCATCAATGGCCTTGGTGACTGTCTCGAAAAAGTCAACCAAGTTTAAAAGGCATGATCTGCCTTTGACAAAGCCAAACTGGGTTGGATCCAAAGTCTGCAAGTTCCCTATGTCTTTATTTATGAGTTCCATTATGATCCTCTCCATGGCTTTGCAGATAAGGCTTGTCAAGCTAATGGCACGGTAATTTCAGGGTCGGTGGAGGCACCGCCCTTGTGAAGTGGGACCACAGTCGCCGTGCGCCACTCCTTGGGTACGTATCCTGAGGTGAGGCTAAGATTAAACAGCTGTCCTAACTGCAGGTTTAATTCCTCATTGAGTTCATGGAGCACACAGCCGGGGACACCATCCGGTCCCATGGATGCTGTGTTTTTTGCTTTGGAGAGAGCAGTTCTAACCTGGGCGTTGGAGATGTTTGGGGGGCTACAATCCTCTGGTATAGATATCTCTCCTTTTGGGGGGGGGGGGAGAAGTTTGCACTGAACCTGTCAGCCAGTATGTTGGCAATGTGTGTAGGTTCAGTAATCTTCACATCATCATCCCTTCCCTGCATACATGCTACACCTAGTGTATATACCTCTGCTCATGAGTGCTGTACAACTGTTTGATAGCTGTATCTCCCTCCTTCAGCCTCCCTCATTTGCTGTGGACTTGTACCCTGTGTCTGGTGAAGCCACTGAAGTTTAACTATTCCCTGCCTGCAATATCTTGCCACCAGCTGTATCTGTGTCTGATGAGATTGGCCAGGTTCATTTTTCCAAAATGAAAATTTCTTTTGCACCTGTGAAATTTGTAGCAACTCCAATAAGCCCCCCAAAACTGCCACCACACCAAGAAGAACAAATGTGAATGCCCCCTTAACTATGTACATGCTGTAAAAACTAATCAAGAAATCCTTGTGTCATTGCAACTGCTAGTCCCTTTAATGTTTTCCATAGTCTCATCACTGTCTTGTATTTAGATAAGTGTATATTTATGCCAGGTCTTTGTCACCAAAGCTTTTCAAGTGGGAAGTGTTATACTGTTCATGACACACAGGTCCATGGAAGGCTTCTGACTTATTCATGACATCCAAACCTTTAACTCTAGCTTATTCAAGTAATATGGACCTATTGATGGGTTTTGCACAGGCCTCAAATTTACCCATACCATAGAGTTTGACTCCAAGACCTTAACCCTTTGTAGACCACTGACAGAAACCTCTGAAAGCATAAGCAAGCTCTGATCAGATCCCCTCAATCAAGTAGTCATGAGGGCATATTATGAACAGGAAAGAGGAACATAATTCTACTGTCAAAGCAGGTATTTGTGACATCAGAATTAAGTCATTAGTACCCTTCCTCATTTTACATGTCTAGGCTATTGCAAGAAACATATTGGGTTTCTTCTTTGAAGACTGACTCAGTAAAGAATAACTGTAGCTGTTATTAACATGACCTTTCTTTCTTGTGACAGCAGAAGAGAACACAGTTTCTAGTATATACTTCCTCCCATCTCCATATTAACTCATTTATAAGTCTTGCAGTATTAGATGAAAAATGCTTAAGAATTCTGTAGCTGACAAATGACTTGTCTTTAATGTGTAAAATTAATGACTGACTTTATATGAAATTCTGGCACGTGCAAAGATGGAAAGGGGCCAAAAGGTAATGAACTTCTCGATATACTATTCTGTAAGAAAATTTGTAAGACTGTAAAAATGTTGAGGCTACACTGTGTATGGAAATAACTTGAAGCCTATGTGTGCAACTGTTGTGCAAGAGAGGAAGGAAGATTTATGGATCAACCCCAGAGCTCTCTTGTTCTTAGAAAAGCACATGGCTCAAAACCTATAAAATCCCCTTCCTATTAAAGAAGATAAAAATAGCTCTAGGTTGTTCCAGAACCTTTAGACTGATAGAGAATTAAAGGTTCTTAAGACACTTATAAACCTAGTAAACACCACACAGAAACATCAGATGGTAACGTCTATGTTCATTAGTTTTAAGGATAAAGTAGTGTTAGATTATCTAGGTAACTATATTCTGATGATGGGACATTGATGTAAAGGTGCAGGCTTAATTCCTGGGAGCATTTGCTACTAAATCCAGTGTAAGGTTGCCATTTCAAAGTAAACTTTAGTTTCCCAGCTCAAGTTTTATAATATGAATCTATTCAGAGTGGCCACTCAAATGCATCATTAACTGCATTTACAATGATAATTATGTCAAATGTAGTTACTGACTTCAGTAACAGAGTACTGAGACATTAGCCTTCAGGAGAAGGCACGTAGGTCAGTTGAGATATGTTCCGAGCCATTTCCTGTAAGACTTTATTATTTAAGTTCCAGTACACCCACTTTATGAGTGGCATCAACTTCTACAACTCTCTGATCAAGCTTGCCTCACAGGTATCTCAATACCACCAGCATGCACAATGTGTGTCATCATAATACAGACTTTAAAACACATACTTTGGGACTGCCACTCAGTCTGTCTTCTGTGGAGCAGACCTTTAATAATGTAAGGAGGATTAGACATCTGCCTCAGGATCCATTCTGGAAATCTGTCTGCTAAATCGACTGTCATTGGGTAATCCACAAAGGGGACTACTGTACTAGTACTATATTATTCTTTATGTCCTTCTTGGTCAAATGGCAGATAAGTTGAAAGGGGATCACATTATCATGAGAGAGTTAGGCACAAGGTAAAATTCAAGAATACCCCTTAAAACATTAGTAATAAACAAAAATGCTGACCAGTCAGAGCAACAATGATGGAATAAATGCCAAGTAGCAACATTTCATTTAACACTTTCATTCACCATTAGTGGACTTAATCAGAATAAATAGTACAAGTGCAAACAATGATTTTAAATAAGAAAACTACATGACAACAAAAGTTTAATCTAATGTTAAAGAACTAAAACAATTTAAAATCCTGTGTGTATAAAAACATACTACAAATAAAGTCACTGCTTGACATTCACCATCATATCTAACTTTTTTTGCAGTATAAACAAAACTGTGTCCAAAAATTCTATTTTATTTTCCAACATACCTTTCAAACTGTCCAGATTTTCACAGAAAGTCCAGATTTTTCCCTCATATTTTTTATCGGTTCCTTATAAAATTTGTGGTTTTCTGGCAAATCACTGAGGATTGAAGTCACTAAGTCATGATATATATTTGCATTTCAGATTCCATAGCCTTCAGAAAATGTATGCTAACACAAGCCCTGTTATTCTAGAAACTTTCTAAGTTTGTAAGAGAAGCATTTAAAATCTGTCCCTATTTTTGGGCCTTTGTCCCTACATTATTTTTGGCTTTGTCCAAATTTCTTGAACTAAGAGGTTGAGAGGTATGTTTTCCAACTTTGCTGCCCTTAATTGTGGCTACTAACAGATTGATTTAAAAGGGGGGAATCCTGCATTCATAGTTTCCAGGATAGTTCTTTATATTTCAGATTTGTTTCCAATACTGTAAATGCAAATTTATTAAAATTTGCACAAAACTTCCATGCTTACTAAGCACAATTTTTTTAGTCTACCCTTTGGATGTTGTAATTATGCTCATAACTTCTTTCTCTATGGCACCTCTGCATTTTCTATATAAAATGCTTCACAAAAAGATGCATGTGGCAATATATACAATACCCTTACTTTCACAAGTTGTGCATACACACCTTATCCATGACTGATTGTTTTAGGAATACAGTACCAGTGTTTAATGTAATTAACAGACTACACTTAACAGATTTTTGATACAAAAGATAATCAAAGTTTCAGAACCATAAATCAAATGTGGTACTTCTATAAATAAGCTTCTCAATTAATTAAATTCAGCTGACCAAAATAATTAACAAATTTGTTTTATATAATATCCTTTATTGATTTACTATAATCACTAAAAGCGAGAAATATGGATTTGTTAAAATCTTTTAACTACTACCTTTGTGATTGCTCAAATAGATTTAAATATTTTTTCTATCTTCCAAGACCTCTTTACGAATTTTAACTAAGTGTTCTTGAAAATAGATCCTCTCACGAAACATATATATCCACAGATCTAATTGCATTATAAATATATCTTCTGACACTAGCCTTGAAAGATGCACTACCTGTCCTGTAACTAGACTACTTTTTTTGCTTGTATAGACTAGGTTTTATGATTTAAGTATGAATTAGAAAGACTTTTCCTATAAATATTGAACACAAACGTATTGGTTAGTCTATCTCTAGAAATACAAGCATTGAAGTAATGGGTACTATCATACAGAAACTCATATGTAGATCATAAAAGTGAAGTATCACTCAAAAAATTTAGAATAACAATGACTTTCACCTCTATTCCAAATTAAAACATGTAATCCAAAAAAATGCACACTACCATGACCATTTGGTTCTATAAACTGAATCAAATACAAAATGCTTTTTCCAGTCATAGGTTGCTACCATTGTAACTCCAGAAACTGGTAATATACACCTTCAAAAATACATAGTTGTATAATACTAATCCCATTGCTTACACAAGAACTAAAATATCTTTCGTTGTTAAATCAATATGTTAAAAAGTTCTTCCTTAAACCAACAAAACCCAGCATTGTGGGGAGTACCATAAAATACATATTTGATGTCAATGGATGCTAATATAGCTTCTGAAATAAATACTGTATTTTCAGATAGGCATAACAATGCTACCTATCTTTCAAAATACATTCATGACCAGTAATAACTAATTTAACTTATCACTGTATCTTGAATGTATCCATTTTCAAGCCCATGGGGATGATGTGGTGTTCCATTTTTAAATATTTATTTATTTATTTGCAATTTGATTACCAGGGAAGTCCACTGGGCTGAACTGACCCATTTTCAGTGGAGGCCCGGGGAGAAAAGCTCCAAGATGCATTATACAATTTAGATACAAATGATAGTTAATATTAAAGATCTTATGTAGAATAGCTACTCATAAATGCATGCAATATCATGCATAGTTAACAAATTCATTAAGCCTGAAGGTAGGGATCACACAGTTTAATTTGAGGAAAACAGATATGGGTTAGATGTGGAAACAGTTTATATACAAACCTTTTAAGAAAATGTAAATACGCTTTACATACACACATCAACAGGAGAATGATATTTACAATATTTACAAGGTTGGGCTGTGTGAGGGTAGCTGTAGGAGGTGAAAGCTTAGAGAGAAGCTATAGAAATTGTTGAGAGCTTAGATAGGCTCATAGGAAGATAGGAGTTGTAGAGCTTGGGAACCAGAGAGAGAACCCCCTTGGATTAGGTTGGGTGAAGGCAGGTGCATTTCCATTTAGTGGACAGGTGTTTGAATAGTTGGGTTTTGAAGTTTTCTGAGTTTGGTATGGTTCTTAGTGTGGAGGGAAGTGAATTCCATTTTTGCCTAGTGAGAAAGATAGGAGAAGTTGGCCAGCAGGACGTTTAGGTTTATGGATAATAATTAAGTTCTGATTTTCAGATCTGAGAGTTCTGTTGGGTGTATAAGGGGGAAGGCTGTTAGTTAGAGCGGGACATTTTGTTGGGTGAAATATGAGTCTATGTGCAGTAGTGAGTTGGAGATAGTCTAGGCAGTTTGGGAGTTCAAGCCAATTCAGGGACTGTAGGGTTAGGCAGTGATAGGTGGTATTTTTAGATTTAGAGGCAAATTTAGAGATTTTGTTGTAGCAGTTTTCTAGTTTAGAGGTGAGAGAGGAGGACACGTTGGTTAGGAGAGGAGCTCTGTATAATAAGGAAGGAAGAAGATAAGTCGAAGCCAGAGTTTGCCTGGTAGAGTTGGAGAAAAAGCGATTATTCCTATACAGCATACCTAGCTTTTGTTGGGTTTTCTTACTATTTTGTTGAATATGAATATCAAACTTGAGGTGTTCATCTACAGTAATGCCAAGTAGTTTGGCAGAGGGGAATACTTCTATAGGTGAGTTGGTTTGACTATAGACTTTGAAGTTGTTTTTATCGTAGGAGAGGGTCTTTGTGGGAGAGAATAGTAGAATCTTTGATTTATTTGCATTGAGAGAGAGGCGGTTTTGGTGCATCCAGGTTTCAGTTGTTGAGAAGGCAGTTTGGGTTTTAGTCAGCAATTCAGAGAGGTTTGAGGCAGAGCAGACTAAGGTTGAATCATATGTGTATTGAATGATTTTAGCATCAGGAATAGCAGTGTGAAAGTTATTGATGAAGATGTTAAAAGCATTGGCCCAAGGATGGATCCCTGTGGTACGCCATTTGGGGTAGGTAGGAAGGAAGAGATTAAGTTCTTCCATTTGACTGCTTGTGATCTGTCTGATAGATAGCTGGAGAACCAGGATAAAGCATTATGTGAGAGATTAAGGTTTGAGAGATGACAGAGAAGGTGCTTGTGGGAAACATTTTCAAAGGCTTTAGACAGATCAAGTAAAACAGTAGAAACTAAGTGTCCTGAATCTTGGGCTTGATTGACAGTTTCTAGGAAAGAGAGTAGAGCAGTTATTGTTCTATGGCCTGGATGGAAGCCATCCTGGGTAGGAGTGAGAAGATTGTTTTGGGTCAGGAAAGGCATGAATTGGAGGTGGATGCATTTTTCTAGGATTTTGGAGATTGGTGAGAACAAAGCAATGGGACGAAAGTTTGAAATGCTGGTATTTTTGCCTCTTTTATGAAGAGGAAGAATATAAGCTGAGCACCAGAGTTTGGGGATGTATAATTCTTTTATGGATCGGTTGATAATGATGCTGATTGGGAGTGCAATGCCATCAGCAGCTCATTTTAGGAAGGAAGAGGGAATATTGTCGGGAGGGTTAGAGCAAGGTTTAAGTTTGGACAAAAGTTTATAAATTTAATGGAGATAGGTTTGAGTTCAAACAGATGAGGTGAGTTAGAAGGGGGGGTGTAGAGCAGTTGGGTTATTATTGGTAAATGTCTCGGTGAGGGTAGTAATAGTGTCTATTAAAAATGAGTTAAATTCAGAGCCTAGTTTGAGATCAGATTTACTTGGGTCAGGACAGGGATTATTCTTGGAGCCTGGATTGAGGAGTGAGTTTACTGAGTGTTATTGGACTGAAGTTTGATATAGTAGGATTTTTTGTCTTTGGTGATTAGTCATTTTGCACAGTTGCAGAGCTGTTTATATTGGAGCAAGGTATTGTCCAGTTTATTGTTTTGGTAAAGCTTCCATAGTTTGTCTGTGGTGCATAATCTGTTTTGTCTCTTTGGATAGCCAAGGAGCAGTTTTAGTTTTTATCCTGTTGTTTCTTAGTGGGGCTAGTGAGTTTAAAGTATCAAGGAAGACAGAGTTGAAGTATTCTATAGCCTTGTCAAGAGGAAGGATGTTTAGAATTTGCCAGTTCATTTGTTTGAAAGTATTTGAGAAAGTAGTTGGGTTGAAGCTACTGAGATTATGAGTTTGAATGTACTGATTCTGATGTGGAGAGGAACTAGTTGAGTGATGCATGAAGGCTGGGAGGTGGTCACTAAAGGTATCAGGAACTGTGCCAGAATTGGTTATTTTATTTGGATCTGAGACTAGGATCCAATCTATAGTGGATCCGAGAGGGTTTATTTTGTTAGGTCAAGTGATGGAGAGGATTATTTGAGTGAAAGTTTAGAGGTCAATGGATAGGAAGAGAGAGGGGCAATTGATTTTATTCCAGTCAATATTCACATCACCAAGGATATAAGTTTCATAGTTAATTTCAGTAGAGGCCCATAGGAGAATATTTTCAAGTGTAGAGATATTGTTACCAGGTGAGATATATAGGGCAATGATGCAGATATTTTTATGTTTATTTAGTTTTAGAATTCCATCAGTTAGTTCAGTATTGTGGAATTGAGGAATTGGAATTTGGAGGGGAATTAAGTTAAGAAGGTTGGAGAAGACTACGGCAGTGCCTCCACCTTCCTGGGGGCAGAATCTCAGAGTCTGAGATAAAGGGCTTGAGCTAGGTTTCAGAGATGGCTAAGATATCTGGTTGGTTATGGCTTAACCAAGCCTGAAATTGGTGCACTTTGTTGTTTAGACTTTGTGCATTAATTGTAAAAAAATCTTTAGGGTGTTGAGATAGGAGTAAGCGGGTAAGGGATGAGTGTTGTTAATAAAGGATGAAGGACCAAGGTTAGGATGGATATCACCAGCTTGGACTAGGTTGTTGAAGGAGATATCCTTTAGCCATATTGGTCTGTCAGGCATGAATTTTGGTAGATTGTAGATTGGAGCAGGTGACAGTGTCTTGACTTTAGAGGAGAAGAGTTTAGGGTGGAATAGGTGCAGAGGGTTGGGCTGAATGAGAGACAAGGGGATAGAGTGGAAATGGGAGTAAGAGTGAGAGGGAAGGTGGGTTTGTATGATATTTGTCTTTGTAGGTGGTATTGGACAAGCATAGGTGGAATATGAGGTAGCATAGTATAAGGGAAGTAGGAACAGAAAGAGGAGGCTGGGGGACTGGAGGGTGTGATAACTTGAGGGGAGCATGTTGGAGCAAAGAGAGAGTGGTATGAGTGGTTAGGAAAATAGAGAAGGCTATGAAGAAGAAAGGGTTTAAAAAGTGATGGAGGTATTCTAGAGATTTAAGGAAATAGGAGGGGACTATAATTATTGGGTGGAGTACAGATTACAGAGTTTAAGAAGGATGGCTATAGGTGGGAGGAGTAATGAGGGGGGAGCTGTTATTGCGTAATTAGGCTGAGAGGGTGGGGTAAGAAAGGAATAAAGCTAGGAGTACTGGGGACAGGTGAGAAATGGGGCAGGGTAGGGGAGCGGAGTGAGCCCGGAGGCACACGGAGTAGGAAAGAACACTAGAGGTGAGTATTGCAGAAAAAGTATCAGCAAAGAGCAGTTTAAAGGCTGTTGTTGGAAGGTTGGAGCTAAATATTTCCAGCCAGAAAAAGAAGGCTGCCTTTACAGAGGGGGGTTTAGCAGGGGGGAGAAGATATTTACAGTCTAAGGATATTAACTCATAACCAACTGTTTGTGAAAAAATAAAACTTGTTGGGATTATAAAGAATATCTAGGATTTATATTGGTAGATGCTGCCACCTAATGGTAGAAGGAGATAGCAAACAGCAGGGATAGTTTTACCAGTCTTAGGTTTAAATATATTCTAGGGTAGTGGTAATAGGAGGGGGAGAGGGCAAACAGTCTGCGGTAGGCTGCTAAAATGCACACACGGGAGGGCAGATTAACTCTATAGATAGTACATCAAGTCTACATTTAATTAGTGTTAAGCAACATACATTTACACAATCTTGCTGGGGGGGGGGTCTTCTCAGTAGTATTTTTCTAAGTACCAGGCAAGCTGGCCAATTCAGGGAGTTTAATGTGATTGCCGGAGGTATTCCTTTTGCGTTTAAAGCAGGGAGGGAGCACCCGGGATGGATTAATTTACATCTTGTTGGGGGGGGGGTCTTCTCAGTAGTATTTTTCTAAGTACCAGGCAAGCTGGCCAATTCAGGTTGTCTTCAGGTGATGGCCGGAGGTATTCCTTTTGTGTTTCAAGCAGGGAGGGAGCACCTGGGATGGATTACGGGAGGCAAAAACAAGCAGCCTAAACCGCAGGACCAGCACAGAGGAGCTGTGGATGCTCAGGACAGGATTTAAAACATAATTTAATTCTTAAAATATTAATGCAGTTTTGCAACAATAAATCATCCAACCATAAAGTCATTTTTCAGTAGGCTGCACAAATCTAATTGATAGAAGCATTGTTTTAGTGGTTGTTAAGAAAGGACATCATTTTCCCAACATAAGACAAAGTTTCCATGACAACATCCCCTCCCCCTTGTCAGGTGTTATCATCCTTATACTTTTATCCTTAACCAGAAAAATTGAATTAACTGTCTTTTCCCATATGCAATTTTCTTTCAGCTTCACAAAACTTTTGAAATAATAAATGGATACAATGGGGAGGGGTTAAATAAACTTTTTATCTTCTTACTATTTGTTTGGTTTAATGCTGCCATGCCTAAAGACTTGTTTCTGGTTATCCTCTAAAACATATCTATATTTGTGGAAATCATTAATAGACATTGTAGGAACACTACAGAAGCTCACTTTAGGGAGTTTGCTGTAGCCATAGGCAGGAGACTTATAACTGATACTTTCTTTGGCCTTATCAGGTTATGACAAATGTGCAGATCCAGATTTTGCTCTCCTTCTTTACTGATATATTATGATGCTTTGCAACATACGTAACGTTGTTTTCTACCTGACAAAACTATATTTAAATGCTGCATACCTATGTATTGCATACTTGCTGGGGTGGATTCCACATGCCACAGAAATGCTGGTGGGATGTTATTAGAGTTTTTGAAATGCTTTTGTTCACATTCCTTTTCTACCCAGTGTTGTGAAGTTTTATGATACATTTATAGCTCTTTCTCTCACAACTGTTTGTAGCTGTACCAGATGCCACATGCTATATATTATATATATATATATATATATATATATATATATATATATATATATATGGGTCCCATGTATTTGGTCGACTCACATTTGGTCGAAAATGATTTCAGGCAGCACACTTCACTGAAAGCTCATTTCTTTGAAAGCTCATTTGGTTGAATCACATTTGTTTGAAAATGAAATATAACCCCTACCCCACTGCATTGCGACCCTGGAGTGAGAATATTAATTAAGGGGGGGAGTGGGGGAGGCGTAGCCCCCCCACATTTTGCATATAGTTTTTACTGAATATGTATATATGAATAACTTTTTAATGGATCCACCTTCGTATAACAGTAAATAGACTACAATTATGTGGGGGGCTACGCCCCACCCACACCCCTCATTGTTTGGGGCTGTGCCCCCCACACCCCCCGTTAATTAATATTCTCACTCCAGGGTCGCACTGCAGTGGGGTAGGGGCTATATTTCATTTTCGACCAAATGTGATTCAACCAAATGAGCTTTCAGTGAAATGAGCTTTCAGTGAAGTGTACTGCCTGAAATCATTTTTGACCAAATGTGAGTCGACCAAATAAAGTAGACTCGTGTGTGTATATATATATATATATATATATATATATATATATATATATATATATGTGTGTGTGTGTGTGTGTGTGTGTGTGTGTGTATATATATATATATATATATATATATATATATATATAGAGAGAGAGAGAGAGAGCGTGCGAGGGGGAGATTCAGATATAGAAAAACTCCGTGTAATCGAACATTTATAATTTCAGATGTGTTTGACACCGGCAAAAGTGATTAAAACTCATTTGATTGCTTCTGTGAGTGTTAAGTCCATGTAAGATTGTACACAGTGCGGATGAGGGAATTTGCACTTTCCCCACTGTAGAGCAATGTCGCAGTTTGTATATATAATTAGTAGGGGGTGGGTGCCACAGGAGATTGCTCCTTTGCAAAAAAAAAAAAGTGTGTTGTTTTTTCAGTATTTTGACTTTTGATCTTTTGGGATCACTTGTTAGCCATTTGAGATTTGTATACTTCAGTGTTTAGAAGTACATAGGGCGGCCATGGTGGTGCAGCGGTTAGTGTTGCCGCCTCACAGCAAGAGGTTCTCTGGTTCGATTCTCAGCTGGGGTGCCTTCTGTGCAGAGTCTGCATGTCCTCCCTGTGGTCGCATGGGTTTCCTCCAGGTGCTCCGGTTTCCTCCCACATCCCAAAGACATGCTGTAGGTGGATTGGACACTCTAAATTGGCCATAGGTGTGAGTGTGTGCATGTGTGTGTCTTCTGTGGAAGGTTGGGCACCAGGCTGGCAACTCGACACCATAAAAACTCCACTGCCAATCATGAGTGGACAGGTGATCCGCTGTGGCAACCCCTAACTGGGAAAAGCCGAAAGAAGAAGAAGTGTTTAGAAGTACATACATATACATGCATATATACAATCACACACACATACACAAAACTAAACATAAGATCAAAGGATGCCAACAGCTGAACATTATCTGGAAGATGAATAAAGTCAGTAAGCTACTTTGCTTCTCCTTTCTTGCATTCCTTCTATATTGTTTTCCCCCATTGGTTGCTGTTAATTAAATGGTGTTTCCAAATGAGGGGTATATTTGGTGCCAGCAAGTCCTACATATTATTTTTCTGCATTAGTAGGTCAGAGTATGTAGCATATTTTTTTAAAACATGCCCCTCTTTTTAATATCTGGGACGTTTCATTGTTGTACCATGCCAGTACAAGGTAAGAGTGTGTATCTAAGAAGTATGCTTCTAATTTGGCCCATAATATAATGGAAACACATCAGTGACAATGAAAAAAACTTTTCATATAAAAGGTAACCTAAACATCATATCCATGAATCCTTCTCCTCCATCTTTAAACGATGTGGTTAGAACTTGTCTTTGCATTTTCTTCCTTTTTTCTTTGTGGCTACATTGCTTTGCTAGTTTTTGTAAGTTTTTTGTAGCTGGTGGGCAAGGGAATGTGTCTAATGATGTCATGCTTCATAGCTGTGAAAACAATTTTATGGGCATTTATTCTGCGTAAACTTGATAATCTCAGCTTTCTAAAAATATGATCATAGATGCATTGCTTCTCCTAGAAGGGGTTTATGTTTATAGTTATTAGGTGATTAATGGAAGGGACAAGGAGTGTACTTAGACATTTGGAGGTATGAGTTCCATGCATACAGCTTGGATGAGTCAGTATTATTGATTGGGAGTATCTCCAGTTTTGTCTCTTTTCAACCTAAGTCATCTGCTAACCATGTAAGTTACGCTTCTGTATATATACTTTGCTTGTGGTTCAGAAAGTAGCAGCAAAGGTGTGGGTAATAAAGGGCACTGATGTATGCTTTATTTTCTCAGTGTGGGGGGATGGAATCAATTTCAGAGTCAGCAAACTCACTGGCATACAGTCTGTTATAAAGAGCCAGGATTGCTAATATAGTTGGCATAACAAGGCTCTGTGACATAGAGAGATGAAGGTCTAAGAACATCCCAGATTGTCTGAACATGACAGTGCCTCAGGCACTAGAAAACATGGGCAGGAGGGGGGTAAGAGTGGCTCACACCACTTCACCAATCATGTAAGTAGACAAATTTTGGTTCTGAAAGGCCAGATCATACCTGCAGAGGTGGAAGATTGCACACGACACTTGGACACATGTCCAGGAGTTGGAGGCTTGGCATTCCAAGTCAGTGATGTTAGCCCTGATATTCATGTGTGTGGGAGCAATCCTCAGGTGTTAATGCCAGACTTCAGGGGGCATGATTAAGGATTTAACCACACAAACCCCCCCTCATAGCTGATTGTATGATAGCATCCAAGGCAGGGAGGGCTGATTGTCAGTGTGTGCATCTGTATGCACCCACTTCAGAAATGTTTTACTTTGTGTTTGATCAGCTGCCCTTCAATAATTTGCCTTTTCGATGTATGGGATGTTTGGATAGTCATTCCTATCTATGTACATGTATTTATATGTATATCTGTGTGTGTGTGTGTCTATATATCTATATATATATATATATATATATATATATATATATATATATATATATATATGTCCTGGGGCCCCTCCTGTTTGGCATATACTTCTCAGAATTACAGGCAAGCACGGAACGGCTGTGGCTGACTAAGTTTACGGACAACTGCAAACTGGGTGCTGTAATAGAGTCTCTGGCTGACATGGAGATCCTCCAGAAGGGCCTAAATGAGACTGATGCATGGTGTCAAAGCCATGGTCTCAAGCTAAATGCAAAAAAATGTGTAGTAATCCCCTTTGGAAAAAACAGAGTACCCGCAAACTACAACATAGGAGGTAATCCCCTGAAATCTGAAGAAGAAATAAGGGATCTAGGGACCCAAGTAGATAGTCAGCTTTCCTTTGATAACCATGTTGCCAAAGTGGTTAGAAAATCCTTCTATGTGACCCATCTGATCATGAAAGGGTTCGCATCAAGATCTAAGATGTAATGGTGCCCCTCTACTCTTCCCTCATCAGGCCCATTATTGAGTACAATGCACCAATTAGAATGTACCTGGCTAGACATCTCCAGCAGCTGGAGAGACCACAGAGGTACCTAACCAAGAGGATTACTGGCCTCAAACAGTTGCCCTATGCAGCACGATTGAAAAAGTTAAGACTGTTCTCTGTTGCATACCGCTTTCTCAGAGGCAATCTCTGTCTAATGTACAGAGCCATGTCCAACCCAGAATTGTTGAACATGCTCCATCTCAGCAAAACCAAATCTACTCAAGCTACACGCTCTAGGGATATAAACCTCAACACAACAATGAATAGAACATGCTGGAGGGATAGATTTCCTTCGCAGAGACTTCCCTTACTATGGAACAGGGTCCCGATCTACATAAGACAGAGCCCCTCACTATCACTTTTCAAGAGGAACCTTGATGAGTGGATGGGTAACAGAAAGTTCACACCGGGGATCACACCAACAGCACTACTAGATAGGGGCCAAGGGTACTAGCTGCTAGTACAAAGGTCTAGGGAACTACTAAAGGGGCGGTGAATACAGCACAGTGTGGCTGGGCTAATATATGCCTTCGGGCAGATAGCCCAGTACCAGCCTATATATATATATATATATATATATATATATATAGATATTTTATATATATATATATATATATATATATATATATATATATATTCACTTTATAATCCTGAAATCCTGAAATGACGAATCTCAGAATTTCGAGACCATAAAGCCGAAAGCTCTAAATACCGAAATCCCAAAAGTGAGAATTTTGAAATCACGAATCCTACACTAACCAGACACCACACACATACAAAAACACACATCTTCCCCACACACACAAACACACAAACCTGACTACATACAAGCAGGGGAGCAAGACCCTCTGCACCCCCCTTGTGGGGAGGCTGCGCCCCCACACCCCCCTACTTAAATATACTAACTCCAGGATCGCACTACACAGACTAACACACAAAAACACCACCACACACCTACATTCCCCTTGCACACACATCACAGTCACAACACACACTGACACACACTAAAGCCCCTAACCAACACCCTTAAACATACATACTTACCTGAACTTCTGTTCAAACACTGCAACATCAGAAGCGCTACTTCAACAACTCCGAACGTCGGGATTTTGAAATTCATGCTTCTGGGGCTTCGGTATTTAGAACCTTCGGCTTTATGATCTCTGGATTCTGAAATTCAGTATTTCAGAATTTCTAGATTATAAAGTGTTCCCATATATATATATATATATATATATATATATATATATATATAGAGAGAGAGAGAGAGAGACACACACACACACACACACACACACACACACACATATATATATATATATATATATATCTATGTCAAATGATTGAGTTTTCAGAAACTCAAAATTCATATGGTTGAGACCATATGATCAAGTTTCTGAAAACTCAAACATAAACCCTCCCCACAAAAATCTACCTTTCTTACATTTTTGCAGGGGGAGCAAGCCCCACTGCACCCCCCACACCTCCTGAAAATTATATATACCAACTCCGAGATCACACTACAGTGAGGAAAAGGGTAATTTCCCTGATCCTAACTGTACTGCAATCTTCATTTAAAAGCTTTGAGTTTTCAAAAACTCAGTCATATGGTCTGCTTATCAATTGCAAGAGATTTTGAATGTAGTAAAATAAGACTGCTTTTTTCTGCAGGATGTGCTTGTGGTTGAAATGAGTATTTTTTCTGTAAAGTCAAAACCTTTGTATATACCAAATATTTTGACATTAAGGGTCAGTGTGTATGTGAGCATTTGTGGGTCAGGGTTAGAATAAGGTATGGTGAATGGGAATAGTGTGTGTTGTGTGACTGAAGTTACTGGAGTATGTATGTGTGAGTATTTCTAGATTAGGGTTAGAATAAAGGCTAGAGTTATCATTCTGCATGGGGCTGGTGTATGTGATTTATGGGTGTTTCTCTCTCTTGCTTAGCATGTGTATCTTATGTAGTGGTACTGTTAGGGAAAGAGTTTTTGATAAGTTAATGTGTATATTTGGATTTGAGGACAATGGCAGAGTTAGGTTTACCATTGTTGAGTAAGCTGGTGCAGGAGTAGAGTGAAGCCTGATAACATAGCTAATCAGATAATGTAACAAGCGGAAATGAACTCAAGTGTAATACATTACTGTTTACACTGATAAACTAGGATGGCTTCACTTATATGCCAGTATCTAGAAGCAGTAAGATCTGATAATAAGATTAAAGTCAGCTGAAATGGAGGTCAGGAGATTTACTGTAGGGTGTATAAAACTTCAGAGAGTAACACACAAACTGTCAATTCTCCAAACAAGGATCTCATTGGTAGTGGGTGTTTTAAGCAAGTTGTCAATTCAAAACACAAGTTGAATTGTCCATTCACTAATAACTCAAAACAAAGTTATTAAAATAAACTAAATAGCATTAAACATATAAATCATACAACAAAAGTGCAAATAAGGCCGTAACAACTGGTATTTATAAAGGGGTTTTCCATGACAGGAAAAGTCATGGGAGAAGTTTTTAAAATGTATTCACTTTGTCATTTTCATATGCTTTTTAGTGGATCATAATAACATCTTGTATACAATCTCCTTCATTTTTACTGGGAATACAGTACATGCATGGGCAGTACCATTGCTGTGAGATGACTTGTATTGGTTTTAAAGAAGCATTCCCAAGACCCATCTGGTTGTTACCTTGCTGCAGAGAACTGAAGCAATTTTCAGCAGAAATTTGAAAAAGTTGTCTTATGCAGGGTTACTGTGGTTTATTAACTTGACTGCTAAGGTCATGAGGTGCACTGGCTGTGCCTGAAGGGTTGGGTTGGAATCAGAATCTGTGTTGGTTATAAAAGCAGTGAACATTCCTTACCCTTTGATTGACTGAAGTATGTCTGTATTGGCCCAAGGTAAATAATTAGAAGGCTATTAGAAAGAAACTATGTTCAAACGCATAGTGAGAAGGTAGTTTTGTGAAAATGCTTTGCTTTCTCTTCATTGTTTGGGCTTTTCCATTTAATTTGCAGCATTGCAAAGTATTTGAATATGGTAGGTATTTTTGTTTTGAAGCATAACTGACATATGCAGATAATTTAATCTCTTCTGAATGGTAATGTCAGAGGAATCTTTATACAGGTGACCAGAACAGTTCATTGTGGCAAACTCTTTTGCCATATATTACCTGATAATACATATCTATCACAAAGCCTAGTTGCTTAAAGATGATTGACCTGTTCACTTTATTTTTTATCAGGTGCTAAGCTAAAAACCTTGACTCGTGCCTCCCTTCAGTCATACTGAACTAATTACATTGATGCCTATGTCCGATGTCTTCTAATTTAGTCTGTCTTATGTTGAAAGCTAGCTGGCCCTTTTATACTGTCAATCAGTACACCTGAGGCTGTGAAGAATGCATAACCACAGCTGATTCCAGGAATGCTGCCTTGGCAGCCTCCATTTCAGCATTACCTTTATTAGTCAGAGTCAAGGTTTGCAGCTTGGCTGTATCAGCTATTACTTTGGGTATACTCTCTCATATTGATCTCCAGTTGTGTTTCAATAAAAAAGTGAGGTCCTTTGGGTTATCCAGTGATGGTAAGGTGTCATAAATACTTGATAGACAAAGAATATCTTAACTACTGCTAGGAACTCTGTAATTTTCAAAAAAAAAAAAGTACTTTAAAAATGACTTAACAAAAAGTCAACTGCATTGCCTTATAGATACTGTAAGAATATTCTAATTAATTTGGGATGTTAGAGAGCTGGCCAGAATTTGTAGCTGCCATGTTGGGTGTAGCTGCAGTAGCAAGGTAAATGCAAGTCCTGCAGGCTCACTGCAGAATGGTTAATAGCTCTTTCCTGCAAATCTATCTTGTCTGATGAATTCTTATAGCTGTGATTGCATTTGGCATACATTTCACTAGCCAATGGTCTGAAGTTACTTTTCTGTATGCAATTCCTTGGCATTTTTCAAAATTGAATTGATGGATGTTAGAAGCTAAACAATTATCTGCCTCCATTCTTTGCTGTTCCAAAAGCAACAAATGTCATATTAAGAGCTAAAGCTACTGAATGGGAGGATGTAGAAAATCTTGGTTCTGTCTGTGACAATCTTCATTAATCTTCAGAAAAAAAAAACAAACTGAGTCATTTAGAAAACATTACGGATAATGAGGTCAGCACAGGCCAGATGGGACATGTGTAATCCTAGAAATTGACATGCATGGATTCAAATCAAAAGGGCACCCTTCTGTCAAGGTTCTTAGATATGAAAGGAAAGTACAGTGTTGCAAACAATTATACAGCACTGGAACATGGAATGCAGGACCAATGAACAGAGGCACATTTGATGTAGTTAAAAATGATGTAACAAGAATAAACTTTATTTTCTTGGGAGTTAGTAAGCTAAAATTAACTGGGCTGGGTCATTTTAATTCAGAGAGTCATAATATATTCTAGTGTGGGCAGTAATCTTGCATGTAGAGTGGAGTAGCCCTTATAGTCAACAAAAAGGAATCAAAACCGATGCTTGGGTATAAACAAGAAATGACAGAATGATCTCAAACAGCAGAGCAAGCCTTTCAGCATTACAGTGATACAAGTTTATGCTCAAACTGGAGATGCTGAAGAGGAGGACATTATTCACTTTTATAAGGATTTCCAGCACCTTCTGGATTTAACAAAAAAAAAAAAACTGTTCTGGTCTTCGTATGTGATTGGAATTCTAAACTTGGTAGTCAAACTGGAATAATTTGCAAGTGTGATACTGATGCATAAAAGGAAGCAGGACATAGACTAGTAGAATTTTGCTAAGGTATTTCATTGCTCATAGCAAAGATTATCTTTCATCTGCCAAAGAGATGTCTTTATCCATGGGTATCCCCAGATGGTAAGTATCAAAATCAGGCTGACAATATACTTTGCAGTCAGAGATGGAACGGCTCTATACAAATGACAAAAACAAGTCATTGAGCTGACTGTGGCTTAGACCACCAGCTTTTCATTGCAAAGTTTATAGTCAAATTAAAGAAAAATAGAAAGTCTCATCTCTATATGAGCTATTATCTGTTTACATACACTGTGAATATGTTGTGTAGGTGAAGGGCAGATTTAAGGGATTAAATTGGTGGACAGAATACTTGAAATATTGATATACATTTCTGATACTGCCTAAAAAATGACAAGAAGAATACCCTACAGAGAAAAAAGGATTAAGATGCCTTAAGTGCTGTCTATGTAGGCTTTAGAAGTGGCCAAAGAAAGGAGAACAGCAAACGACAATGAAGACAGAGAGAATGCTAAAGTGAAATCATATTCCAGAGAATAGCAAGAAGAGATGCAAAACCTCGGTTAAATGAGCTGTGTAAAGAACCTGAATAAGACGATCTACTGGGAAGGACAAGGCTGAGGAGAAAAAGGGAAACCTCCATTCAAAACAGGCAAGAGAAAAGGAAAAAGATGGGAGGGACTTGACAGAAGCAGAAGTTTAGGAAATGGTTGCAACAGTATACAGAACTAGATAGAAAGGGCCCTGTCACTATTAAATATGATAGTTTGCTTTGCATTCTAGAGCCAGACATCCTGGAGAATGAAGCCAGAAAAAGGAACAACACAATGTACAACAGACAAGTGTTTAATAAAATAAAATTGCATAATTCTTTCTATTTTGGGGCACATTTTTGTCTTTTATTCAGTTCACTTTGTATTTCTTCATTAACTATTACATTAAAAATGCTTACTTGACAAAAATGTTTCTTTTTCTCTCATTCTGCACACACTTCATACGGATGTTCTTGTGTGTTTTGAGGAAATTTACCACCATGTGATTTCTCTTTTGGGGCACATTGTCTACTTCAGTCAGTTAACTTTATATTTTTAACTATCTTTTTCCTTGCTTCCACTGTATGAAGTTCTTTCTCTCTACAACCTTCAGATTTCATTGCCTGTATTTCTGAAATATCAGTTGATCTGACACATCTCCTGTTATGGCTTCATATATCTCATAAACCTGCTCTCCACACGTGAAATAATAAAGTGGCTAATATATCATTTGTTGTTAAAGTTATTGATTTTTCATTGTTCTGAAATCTGGCTACCCACTTCTTCCACTGCAAGCTCCTATTTTGTATGTTGTAGTCCGTAGTCAATATTGGCAGTCTAGGAATCTCCAGAGGCCTTTTTCTCATTGTCTGCATGGTTGCACTTCTGTTTGCATCTGTAAATGTATTATATTAATTTCCTCTCCTATATTCCTGGTAGTGAAAGTTATTTTACAAGTTTTTGTAAAAGGACACTTACCTCTGAACTTCTCTTTTGAATAGTTTTCTGTCCCGGTCATAATGTACTTGGAAAATGTACTTATGATCATAAAGTGGATAAAAAGGATTCAATTATGGCTGCTACGAAAATGTGGAATGAGACTAAACAAAAGATAATACAAAAACTTAGAAACCAGAAGCTCTCTTCTATGGACATGCTGGGTCAACCACAGAGGGATAGCAAGATACAAGCAATAAAAAATGTTTTTAGTCTCATTACTTTTATACACAGGTCAGGCATATTTTTATCAACCAGAGGATAAGTCACAGATAGCATTCAATAAAAATCTGAAAGATTTTATCTGGGAGGGCAAGTGTCAAGTGGGATAAGTTGATCCTTCCAATAGAACCGAGTGGATTGGGATTTCTTGATTTGAAGGGGTATTTCAGAGCTACACAGATAAGGCTCCTATATATAGCACAAGCAGAAAGCAATAATTTAAAATGGGCAGGTATGATGAGCCCTGCCCATTTCAAGAAATAAGAAGAGACTGGGATTTTGGCTACAGATCCTTGAGAAGAACACTAAGCATACAGAATACTATATACATAAAGTAGCATAAAGTATTCTCAAAGCAAAGTCAACATGGGGATGGAGAAATGAGAGTCTGCCAATAGGGATCACTGCAGTTAGGGGTACCTAGAATAGACAATTGGGGGCTGGAATGTATTGGAGAAAACTGGCAAGGGAACCAAGGCACTGGGAGCAAATAATCAGAGAGTGAAAGGCAATGGCATGGAAAGAGGCCAAGTATATATCTGGACTGCAGGCTAGAGATTGCCTTTCCTATCAATGATTGATATCAGAGTATTGGCAAAGAGAAAGGAATAAGGGGATCCTAAGTGAAAGACCTGCACTGGTAGAGTTTTTAGTAGAATCTAGAACAGAAGCTACTGCTAAAGGGATAATTTGTAGGACATATCAAATATTGCATGATTACTCTAGGAGTCAGAGGAGGTTAGAAAGGACTGGGAAGAGATACTGGATAAGCAATTCACAAAAAAAAACTAGAGGATTTATACATATATGTATGGCTCCCAAATATGCAACAAAGCCTAGAAGATTTAGGATTTTTGCTTGGAGGTGTTTACATAGGTATTTTTAATCCCCAAGCAGACTCAAAAGATTTTTTCCTCAGGTAGATTGCAAATCTTGGAGGAATGATGGGGAAGAAAGAAATAATTGGGAACATATTTTTGGGAGTGGAATCAGAAATACTGGGTGAGCAATTTGGTGTAACTAAGGAAACTATGTTTTTGAGCTGTAATACAGAATTAGAATTGCCTAGACATAGTAAGACCTTGCTGAGTTTAATTCTGATGGCTGCCAAAAAAGCAGTTACTAGAAAATGGAAAATGAAGTGTAAGCCAACTGTACTAGAAGTAGTGAATATAGTAATAGAGATGAAAGAACTAGAAGTGTGACCTTTACAAAAGGGTAGGACAAATTACATAGAAAATATGGCATTTGTGGGAACAATACATGCAGAATAATGTTTTGGATGAGGAATGAAGTTTAAGGGAAGGTAGGAATTGAATGAGCTATGTAATGCTGGATTGACAATGACTGTAGAGAATATTATATGGTATGTATAATGTTTGCAACTGAAGATATGTCAACATGGTTTGTTTTAATTTATATGTGATTGCCTATGCCATAACTGGTAAAATAAAGATGTTTCTTGTAAAAGAATAATAATAATAGTTAGTTTACCTGTCAGTTCATATTTCTTATAAATGAACAAACTCTCCCAGTTTCCATACTGTTATACTATAGTTCACTGAATCTGATTTTAGTACATGGGCATTAAATATAATAGAAGTCGACTTCTGTGCATGCACAAATGGTAATGCACAGATAGATACAGCTTTTTATACAAATATGAACAAAATACATAGGCCGGATGACATAGAATAGTAAGGTGCCTCCTTTACAACTTTCAATTACTTGGAAGCATATGTGTTTATAAAGCTATCCCCAAATTAACTCTCACATCTTTTAGGAATCTGTAATCTTAAATTGTACTTGGGATTCTCACAGAAAACAGATCCACTTATAGGCCAATAAGGCACAGGTATGTATCACAGTTCATGCATAATTCATGAGCCTTTACTTCCAGAGTTTTTGTCCAGATTTATGGTTGGCCATTGGCCATCTTGTGCATGGGCTAGGCCAATCTTATCCTACGAATGCTTTTTATTAAGAGAATAGACTACCAGATCCATAGTAATTGTTCCTTTGTTCTACAAATGGGTGCTTGGCTATCAGCGTTCATCTTAATGGTGTATTGGTTATGAATTAAAGCTGTTGGATGCCTTTTCTAATTTTTATTAACAGTCAAATCATTACTTGGGCCATATATTTTGGGAAAAAAATAACTGTCTGGTCATAAGGCATATATGACAGTATGTCATTACACTGCACTTTTTTTCCACAGTTTGAAAGAGGAAACCAGATTCCCTATCAGTGCTAGAAATTAGAACCAGCCTTTTGCACTTAGTGTTTTTGCAGAAAAAATGCAGACGACATCAGCATCAACCCTATATTCCACACTTTATTTGGTACTCAGGTGTCATATCAGCTATTGCCACCTCTCTTTATTCATTGCCACTCCCTACGTTTTTCAACAGTCATGCCTGTCCTAGATGTCTTCTCATGTATTATGTCAATCTCTTCACTGAAAGTGCAGTTCAGAAACAGTATGTTAGTATAGTGTGAGAGAGTACTGGGGTGTGATACACATTCCAAATGTTTACTGCAGTTGTCTGGAAGTAGAACTCAGAAACATAGTGTGGTGATCTGATGGTAAATGATAAAAAAAAGGAATGATGGATACATTCAAAGCTACGTAAATGGAAGAGTAAGAGCTGATACATGATGAAAGGTAGGTAGGGGACAGAAAGAATTCAAGAGAGAAAAAAGTAGAAGTGGTGAAATAATGTAATGGGGATGTATTTATCAGACCACCACTTGTCTCAGGGTGGTATTATCAGAAAGAATGCATTCTATTTTGTTTATAGTACTACACCACTGCAGACTTTGCTGGGTTTTAATAGAAGGCAACCACAGTATGCCTCTTAGTTGTACTGTTAAACCACTGAATGAAGTGTGTGGCTTGTATTATCAGAGCTGTAGACATTTCTCAGTTGTATTGTTATCTGTACTGTTAGAGATGTTAAAGAAGGGCTACAGGTCACCAAAGTATATCTTTCTAATGCACCATCACACCAAAACAAGAAGTCAGTGCATAACCTGTTGACAACAAACCAGTTGAATCAAGCTTATCAAATAACACATTTGACAAAATTGGGGGTGATGATAGAAACAAAGCACCTTACCAGAATTAAAAGAGAAGCACCCTATTAGGGTAAAAAATGTCTCACAGTACACCTGATTAATATGAAAACATTCCAGGATTTGTGTATTTGGGGATTAGGATTATGGAGATTTTATTCCACTAGGTGCCATTCATCATATAGTGAATATCCTATCTCTGGATCATACTGTAAAACAAACACAATGTGCCTTCATACTGTAGTGTCATGTACTGCAATATGTCTGTCGGGAGTAGGCCTGCTGTTGCACATCCTATCTCTGGGTTGCACTGCAAGGACAGTACATTCTGTCTGTGTACTTGTTTTCCTGAGAGTCATATTGGATGTTTATATTGCACCATCAGACCATAAAACCCTGTGTCAGGCTAATACCATTAGACAAATGGTGTACTCTCTCTTTGGATTGTACTATTATACCAATACACTGTGTCCAAGTGATTCATTCAATTCACTGCATTGTATCTCTGGATTGTGCTTAACTATATATTTAGGAATATACTGTTAGACATGACTTAGACTACTATTATCAGACCAACAAACGTCTATGTGTTGCACTGCCAGACCCTACTTTATTAGGTCTCTGAATTGCATAGTCATGTTTCAGTCTTGTCTTTAAACTTCTTAGGACTTAAGCATTTAAACTTCAAACTGAACCAACAATAGGTCTATGCATTGCACTGTCAACCTCTGAACTATGTCTTTGTAGATTACTATCAGATAAATGCATTATGTCTTGGAGCTGCCTTGTCAAATCACTATATATGACAAGTGCTTGATCACAGATCCCCTGAATGTTTTATTTTTTTAATATGACTGCGGTCTTATGCATTGTTGTATGATGATAAAAAAGTTGCCTGCAAAAGTAACTCTGACTCTGAATAGTCTCAGCAATATATGTATTATATAGTGCTCTTCAGTTTTTTTTTTCTTAAGTGCATTTTTGTCTTTGATCTATTAGTAGTATATTCTGTATACTTGTCCCTGCTGTCATATCTGGAAACAATTCAACTCTGTGTCCCTCTTGTTTTAAATGTAATTTAACTAGAAATTAATGTTATAATGAACATGCCCTCCATATTAGTTTATTAAATAATATCCATAGTATCTAAACTTGATCAAGTGTTAACTTGTAGAGGATAGTGAATTTATATGATAATTTCTAAGACTAAGCCTTGAGTGAAAAATGTCATTCAGGGTATTTACCAGTGGCTTGTCAGCAAAATAATCCTTTGGAATAACTATGTAAAAAAGTTTAACCAGATGCTCTTCAGTTAATGATCACAAAGCTGGCTGTTTTAAGCTTCTCTTCATATTATGCCACTTCTGAATAATAAAAGAAAGGCCGAGAATATGTCTCACACAGTGCAAGTTGTACATACAAATAGTGTTCCATTCTCATGACTATCAGAATGGGAGAGAACCCCTAGGTAAGTATGTTTGTTTACCCTAGGTATCTCACGTCTATCAAACTACATACGCCATTTCTGGCTTCAATTAATTGTGCTGTACAGGTAGCTTAGTGTACCCATCCTGGAAGTTGTCCCATGTCTTGCATATTCAGTAGTAAATTTGGGACTTGTCAGATCTGGTTTTATCTCTGAGCCCACTGCTGTTCTTATCGGTGATGACAAACATTAGCGAACAGGTCAGAAGTGAAAGAACAACAAAGCTGCTGTATGCAGATGATGTGACATTACAAGCAGACTGAACTGAAATGTCAGCAATTTATAGGGGACTGGAATGCAAAACTGAAGGCACATGGGATGAAAATAAGTTCAGACAAGACAGTGGTCATGGCAGCAAATGGGGAAAATCTGAAGAAACTGAAAATTGAGATATAATGTTAGTGGAACAGGTTAACTGCTTCAAGGAGAAGGTTGAGGAGAAGGGAAGTCTGAATTAGGAAGTCAAGATAGAGTCAGAGGTGCTGCAGTCAGATGACACAGTATGTCAAAGGTAGTGTGTAAAAGAAGGATGCCACACACAAAGTGTCAGGTGCAGTGTATGACAGAAGAATACTAAAGGTGAAAATGTAAGATGTACAAAACAGTGGTGCAACCAGTACTCCTGTATGGTACAGAAACTTGAGAAAATGGACATGAAATCCTTGCGATGGGTTGTAGGATGAACACTGGGACAGATGAAGAAATGTGAACAGCAGAACAGATGCCTAAGTTGCCCCTTTGCAGAGAAAGTTAAGGAGAACAGATTAAATTGGATCAGTAAGGGGTGCAGGAAAACAGAAGATCATTTGGGAGAGACAAGAAAAAGGCAAGTAGAAATCAGGAATTCTTGCCCAAGAGATGGATGAATTGCATGAGAGAAAATCTGTGACAGTTAAGCACGACTGTTGAAGGTAGGAATGTGGCACTGAATCAAGACAGGTGGTGACAGTTGATTTGACACCCCAACTCCATGTAAAAAAATGGTGAAAAGATGGGTTGTTGGTGATGATGACTTGTGCATTGCTTTCTCCCTCCTCATTGTTGTCCTTTAACATTCTGCAATTCATTTTTAGTTTCATATAACTGATAAAACCTCCCCAAGGTACTGAGTGAATGGTCCAACCTGCCTGTAGCATTTACTCCCTATAAACCCACCTTTTGGTTATTGAGCACTGAGAGAGAAATTTGAAAATATAGGACAAATATGTCACCCACAAAATATTATTAAAAATGTTTCATGCAGTTTATATTCACAAAATTAAATCCACTGTTTACAATGTTATACAGTCCCACTCAGAAATGTGCAAATAGAATTTAGTCATTGTGTGATTACAAACTGAAAGAAATTCATGTCACAAGAAGCACCACTATAGAATGGAAATCACAAGCATCACCTCTAAAAACCTAACTGATTCGCCGTATGAAGCAACAGGAGGAAACATTTTTGCTGGTAGGCAAGCTCACACCTGACCAGACACCCCCCCCCGCCCAATGTGGATGGCTTCAATCCTTTATCCACTTTACTTAAATATAGTAACTCTGCAGTCATGCATTCATTGGAAAAGGATAAACACTGTGAAAGATAAAATGCATTCTGTGATGATATGGGCAAGTGCCAGCTGCAGTTTTGTAAAGAATGATATATCCTTTGAATATCAAACTTATTTATACAAAATGCTTGTGTTACAAATGTATTGGAACTGTATGTCATTTGTATAACTGATTTTGTACAGATGCTTGTGCTGTAAATGTATTTGGGAGTTCTGCTTGTGTTGACATGTATCAACAGTGCACCCTGCTGAAATGAAGAGAAATGTACTTGTATTTTTGTAGCTGAATTAAATGTATATGTTTTAATAGAGGCTACTGGCACAGCAGAAGTTAACTTTAAGAAAAAGAAGGGATATGTAAATGAGCTATTAAGCCATTAAAAGGCACCCTACAGTGCTGAATTGGACTGGAGTTACTGGGTCTGGGGAAGAGCCTTTGTCCATTAGCTCAGCAAAAAGAGGGGAGGCTTCAGGCATTGCCGTAAACATTTGGATGTGTATTGTGGCCATCTGTGCTAACTTGCTGTCTCAGCTTCAAAGAGGAATACTGTGAGTACCCGGAGTCAGGTGACCAGATGAGGTAATTCTGCCAGCCCTCTTGGGAATAATATTTTAGATATAAAAAAGAGAAATATCAGAGTATTGAGTATTTTGTTTGAGAAGCCTGACTAGAACGACCCTCACCCAGAGCATCTTGCCTTGCAGTAGTAAGTAACTTAACTAGGGAACAGTAATTCTTTTAGATTCAGTCAAGAATATAGTGAAGCTTAATTTAGATATCGTTTTCTTTATTTGTTTGAGTCTGTCCATCAATGTTCTTTTCAACGTTTCCTGTGAATATGTATATATATATATATATATATATATATATATATATATATATATATATATAGTATTTTCGTGTACTTTTATTATTAAATTTATTTAAAAAATTTATTGTGGCTGGTCCTTGTAGAAAGCACTTAACCTTTGAAAGTACTTATATTTATTTGGTGACAATGTCTGGGCCACTCCAGAAGGCTTAGCCATCTTGGTGAACTACTACTATTACTTAGAGGTGATCTCTGCTTGACTTACAAAGCCATGTCTGACCCAGCTCTGTTAGAAATGCTACATCTAAAGAAATCCCAATCCCTCTGCACCACATGCTCCAGAGACCTCAATGTCATTACCACAATCAACAGAACATGCTGGAGGGACAGGTTCATAACCCAGAGACTGCCCATGCTATCGAATAGACTTCATATACATGTCAAGCAGAACACCTCACTGGCCCTCTTCAAGAGAAATCTTGATGAGTGGATGGGAAATAGAACATTCACCTAGGGGATCACTCCAGTGGCTCTACTCGACAGAGGCACTGGGAACTAAGGTCAGGTGGCACGATGCCAGGGTAATCCTATGGGCTAGGCTTGTAAAGGCTCCAGGGCCATTAGCCTAGTACACACCTATGAACCTATGAACTACCATTTGTATTAGTATTAATATTAATATTACACAGTATAATTGGGCACCCTTTGTAAGAGCCGTATAGTACTGACTGGTAGCAGTGAACTACCTTATAGTCTGGTCAAAGCTGTTAGAGTGGGTAATCTGTGCCAGCCTTTTCCAGGTGTGTGTGCATAAAAATTAAATCTTAAGGAGTGTGTGTGTGTGTGTGCGTGTGTGTGTGTGTGTGTGTGTGTGTGTGTGTGTGTGTGTGTGTGTGTGTGTGTCAGCTACTTGGGAGAGGGACACAAAGCACATTGGGTTTACAGAGAGGGTGCTGGAGGACTTATTGGGGACCTGAAGGGAGATAGATATAGAGACATCCAGACCATGGGCTGAGTGTGTTCCCTGTGTGCTCTTAAGGGAAATTGTGCTTGATGTAGAAAACTACATCTGGAAATTCTGAGTGTATCCATTTGTATTCCAAGTGCACGTCCCTCTCCCATGTCAGTGGTGAGGATTCTGGCTCCTTGATTACTAGCCCAGCATGGGGATGACACATATTGGTGGCCATCGCATATTGGTAATAGTGGCGGGCATTATGCATTCCAATACCACAACTGTGAAATTTGTGTGCAGCAAACAGCAAACCATCAAACTGAATTGCAGCTGCAGGACAAAAGTGTAGCACTTTCCACCAGCCAAAAACATTAAACCAATCAACACAACCAAAAAGCATTAACAAGGCACTAAACCCAGCCCCAAAAGAAACAATCCAAATATCGAGGAGCACAGCCAAATTGGCACAAAATGGAGTTCAATAATCTAGTTGTAATTTCAACAGTTGTTACAAAATAGGGCTCTACAAAACTGCATGCTGTTTTAAAAACATCAGTCAGGTGCTGTGAAACCAGAGTAAGGAAGTTGGAAAATGATGGCTTGCAAGTCCTCATTCTGGCTCTGTAAGATTTGTTACATTCAGCATTACAACTAGTAAACAGTTTTACATTCTGTTTTTATAAGACTGTTTCAAAATAAACATTTATCTAAAAGATATTAAAGTAAAAAAATCCAAAACATAAGCTATTATTTTGTGGACTTTAGTCTGGGGTAGGCAATCTCTAGCACCAGTTCCAAAGAACAACATACAGGCATACCTTGCTTGGTGCTTCAGTGGGAACCAGAACCAGAACAGAAGAATAACATGATCAGTGACATCATGGGCTTAGTTTATTCTTTTCTGACAGGTGTTCTAGCAACTTGAAAAGATTTACTCCTTGCAATTGGTGATAAAAGTATTTGAAAAAATATCGGCATTTACATACAAAAAAGCATATCAGTGCACTGCCTATGCAGTATGTTTGCCTAACACTTGAACATTTTGTAAGTGGAAGACATTTTTTAATACAATGCTCAAAAAAGGCTACCTAAACTTAGTTTAGGCGAGATTTTAGATATTGAATCATTGATATAGCCATGAGTGAATGTAGAAAATTTTATTAGAGGGCACAATCCTCACATAATACATTTTAACATTCACATAATGGTGTGTAATATGCTACAAAGGACCTACAGAACTGCTCCCTACAAGACCCTCATTAAGCGGATAACCAAATTGTATTGTGAAGAGGGACATTATACTGTTTATAATGCCACTCTATAGACCTGCTGTATTA
This sequence comes from Protopterus annectens, assembly GCF_019279795.1. NCBI lineage: Eukaryota > Metazoa > Chordata > Ceratodontiformes > Protopteridae > Protopterus > Protopterus annectens. The sequence continues at coordinate 383,815,418 of NC_056739.1, forward strand.
TGAACTGAAATTAGACACCTAGGTTTTGCATTTTTTTCCCTTTAAAAATGTCTATGAGAGCAGAAATTCAGAAGGGAGATACTTAAAAAGTTATCCAGCCTCACAGAGTTTTTGAGACTTAAATTTAAATCAGTGAAATGCTTGGATAAAAAATATTTCTTCTTCATATGGCGTAACTGTTGAAAAGCAGATGAAATGTACTGTCTGAAAACAAATCTGGCTTTTAAATTCAGTTCATTTAGTTGATATAATCACTGATATTGCTTCATTATTTTCTGATTCAGCTATTATAAACGAACACACTGTGGCAGTGATATATACTTGGAATCATTGTGAAAGGTTATGATGAAATGGGCTTAGCAAAAGACAGTACAAGATGGTTTGTTTTCTGATTTGAGTGCTGATAAAGATGAATAGTTGCTTAGTTGTTGGCTGTGACCAAGATTGGGTTCATTTCTAGGGTCATTATAAGAAAAATAGAAACAGCAAATAAGAAAAATAGACAATGCATTTTGGACATCATTTTAATTTTCTTTTGCTGCTTTCTACTACACATTTCATATAGAATAAAAAACTATAAACCATACATCTCTACTGTTACTTTTGCATGACATGCAGGGCAGCTGGGGCAGAAAACAGATGCTATTTCCAGCTGAAAGCCAACAAAGATTAAAGCTGACTGACTGATGCATTTCTTGGAATTTGGCAAGAATTCTATAGGAGTTTCAAGCCAAGTATGGAGAGATTGTACTGTTAATACCTCTGACAGCTAACCAAGGGACTGTAATTTTAATACCTGGTACATATTATTCTACCATGCAACAGGTAACTCACAACCCACATTTTATTGCTGTGGTTTTGAGAAGGACACTTATTATTCTGTTTGGAAGATGACTCATGTTGCCATCCTGTGAAGTTTAATTGTGAAAAAGTTCAGGTGTTGGGCACTGGGTTGATTGCAGATAAGAGTACCCACTTATATGTTGAATACAACTTTGGCACCCCATGTATTTTATAAATACATATATTTTGGATTGATAAAACAAATGGTGGCTATGGTTTTCTAATATTTTGATAAACATTTGAAAATTGTTTATATAAGATGAGAAAATTCTAAGAAATGTTCATGACCATTATAATGCTAAGCACAGGCAAACTGGTACTTGAAGTTCTTTACAGTTTTATTAAGTTTGTGTTGCAAATCTGTTCTACAGAAATCTGAAAACATTAAGCATGTGCGAGTAAAGATTGATTATATCAACTAAATTAACTGAATTTTCTTGGGTGGCGAAAGCCAGGGTACCTTTTGGCTAGGGTTGTATAGGCCCTAGGGCTGATAGCCTAGTACCTACCTATTAACCTATGAACTTATGAGGAATGCCAAATAGTCACAGAATAATTTGTAAAAAAATTGCAGATGTGTGAATAACTCACTATAATGACTGGTATTTGACATTGTTCCTGTCTCCGCATCATCCTATTTGCAGAGTTTTACCAGCTGGTATCACTGCTCTAGCTCCAACGACTGTACAACATTGATAAAGCATTTAACCCCTTAGTCTGTGCTTCCTGCTCATATGTGCAGATGGTGGGCAGGGGTAAATCTTCAGATCTTAGAAGCAAGAATCCATACCTATCGGTCAGAAACCAAATGTGATTGCCACCTTACCTGCACAGCATATCCACCTTACTTGCACAACATATCCACAAACTCAGTTTGCATAATCATGTAAGATGATCACTTAGATGGTTACTCAGACATGCAATACCTATCAAATGTTGCCAATCTATGACAGCAGTAGCATTGTACTGAAACCTTAATCCACACTATCGACAACCAGACCTGAAACCAGGGGTGGCTCGTGGCATTGGTCTGCCGGACTGCAGCCCCCTCAGCAAAAAAAAGAAAAAAGTACTTTTTTGTTTATTATTTTTTTTTTTACTGTCTCAGACAGTTCAGTTGACTACTCCGACTCCACGACTCGTCTTTCAAGTTCCTGCCTCGGCGAGTACGCACATGCGCACTTTGACCACCTCGGGTTGCAGCGGTTTTAAATAAAGACTTTTTTTTCTCTTTGTTTCTGCTGCAGCCCGGAGAGCAAATTAAAGCATCAGTGTGATGCCCAGCAGTCTAAGCAGTTTGGAACCGCATAGAATTGGAAGGGGTTCAGACTGCAACGTCCGCAGGCACGTACATGACGTGCTTGTGCTAAATGGCTGCTGATTGGTTGTCGCTCTCTTCCCGGGCTTTATGTGCTGGGAAAAAAGCGAGAATCAAGCAGTTGCAGCCAGTTTGGGTTGTGGACTGATTCAAATTGATTTGTGAGTCACAGTCTGACACAGTAAAGTGAAGGATTTGGATTTTTATTTTTTTTTTTGGCGGCCTAATATATTTTGTCAGCTAATAGCTGTGCTGGGTGCTAGCAACTGAAGAAGTTAGAACTAGAATACAGAGACTCGAATTTTCTTCTTGGTGGTATGTGTTGTAGTATTTTTTATTGTCCCAGAAGGGAGGGTGCATTTAGACCCTCATAAGATCTTGATCTGATGCTTTGCATGGAAGCTGCTGTCAGGATTGTTCTACCACTTTGTGAATGACATGCAAGTTTGCAGTAAGGTGAATACTTTGGTAAGATGGGAGGAGATCAGTATAAGCAAGCATAGCAAGTAAAGTGGAGACTACAGGAGGGTGTGGCAACTTAAATTTGCTTAATTGAGAAAGCAAGAAAATGAAGACTAACTTACACAAGGCATAGAAGTATGTGAGAAATGTACAACTAGTGAATGTTAATGATGAGTGTAAATGCAAAGGAAAGGCACTAGTGTAGTTATTGCTAATGATGAAAATGCATCTGTGAGGTGCAGCAAAGCAAGGTCAAAGTGTAGGAGTTTTTACTTTAATGGTCAAAGAGGTTTTATATGCAGAAAATATACTCTGTTGTTGCTCCCCAAATCATGGAGAAAGGTATGCTTTGTTTCATTCAGGGTGAACCAGCAAATACAGTCCTTTCTGTTGCTTTATGAATGCATAGGTAAAAATGGACCTTAATTATTTCTATTTTGATAAGGTCTTACACAGGAATAACTAGTCTTGACTTTTTATCTCACTCACTGTCTCCCTTTTCTGTTGCTCTGTAATGGTCTTTAGCCTGTTCAGCCATATAATTAGCACTATGAAACAGGCTCCATTAAACCAGCTTTCTTGGTGCCAGCATCCCATTCTCACAGTTGACTGCATTGCCCTTACTCAGTTTACCAAAACCCAACCAAAGTGACTTAGAACATCAGCTCCTAATCCGAACAGGACCCAGTCACTAGATATAGGTTCATAGATAGGTTCATAGATTAGTACTAAGCTGACTGCCCTTGCGAGCCATTCTAAGCCTAGCCAACTATCCCTTGTGAGACTCAACCCCTGCACCTTGTGTATGTAAGGCAAACACCTTAACCATTAGGCCACCCTCCCAATGAAGGTGGATTAGGAACATATCACAGTCTATTGGGTGTCTTATTTGTTTATTTCCAGATCCACATAGATTAAGTAATGAGGTTGACCATACATATTAATATAAGCCTTCAAAACCAAGCACTAGGCCCTTGTCAGTGCAACGAAAGATCTTCAAGCAGAACCACAGCATAACAGCATATATATGTATATGTAATGGTATTGTGCAAAGGAACAGGCACTCATCTGATGGAGGTTTTTATGGTCATCCTTACCTGATAGGAGAAAATTCACATAATAGTTTTATGAGAATTATGTGTATTGTGCCATAGAGAAGCTAGGTTCCTTTAGTATGCTTTGTCACACCATTGTCAAATGCAAACATGCTGCCTTCATAAAAGGTTGTCAAGACTGTTGGAGGCTGTTTGTTAAATGGCCCCAAAACACATGACTTTACTTTTTGTTCAAGGTGACAGAACAAATGAAACTCGAACAAAGTAATATGTCAATCCTAATTGAAAGAAAACACTATTAGTATTGATGTGTGCCTTCCTCAAGTATATTTTTGGTGGGTCGAAACCCAAATGGCCGGGCATACTTACGTGAAAGTGCTTTTCACCGAAGAAGCACTATGTTGTAGGTATGCCTGTTGCCGAGGCTGTACTACAGTGCGGGTAAGGGAAAATTCCCTTTTCACCACTGTAGTGCAGTCTCGGAGGGAGAATATTAAAGTAGGGGGGTGTGGGGGGCACCCCTGTTAAAATGTTAATGCAGTGTTTTTTTTTTTTTTTGTAACATGCTTTAATGAAAGTGCTTTTTCAATAAAAGCACTTTTGTTAAAGTGTTTTTGGTTGTTATGGATTTGGACGTTTGCTTATTCGAGCAAATGTCCTAGCTCCATTTTTGGTATATGCTTACTGAGTAGAGATAAAATGTGCCATTGTTGTTAGTGTTCTCCTTTGATAGTTTGCCAAATTAAACTTAGGACAAGTCAGATAAGATGTTATAGGTTCATAGGTAAGTAGTAGGTTAGCTGCACTTGTGAGCCATTTTAAGCCTAACCAATTACCCTTTTGGTATCTGAATTAATTAATTTGTTGTTAGACTGGCCTTATTCATCCCATGGTTGATAATTACATATCACCCCTCATGAGAATAATTGGGTTGTGCCATAAATAATTTTTGGTGTACCATGCAAGGGATAAAACAAACATTTAGGATGTGCTTCTGCCCATTAGTAGTACAGGAAGCAGTTCTGAGGTAAATTGTTTGTTCTCATCCCACAGATCCAAGTTAGTAGGGATGATCTTTGATGGGCATGGATGAAGAGTCTTTTTCAGAGCAGTGGTTTTCCTCTGTGAGATAAACCTGTGCCTTCAAACTGTTCTATTAATACTGCAGAAAAAGTTTAGTTCCTTTGACTATTTCAGTAGCGATACTTTAATGACCATCAGGTAAGCTTGGCTGAGATTGTAAGATGCAAGTAAGCTTTAATAAGCATACTGTTAAAGAATTGCCAATATTGAAAGCCTTTCTGTTGTTGCCATGTAGAGAATACTTAACTAGATAATGTATAAGCCTTGGGTATTGAAATGCATATGACAGTATTTGTAATAAAGGACAGGATTACATTATTTTAAGAAGCTCATTACACATGGAGACTTCCAGTCATCTCTGCAGGCTTTACCTGTAAACTAAATAGAATGCCAATCATGTGGTCCATATACAGTAATCCTTTTAAACAATGTATCTTGAGCTTATTTCTTGTTTGCTTTTCATTTTTTACTTTGATCATGTTTGCCCCATGAAACAAGTAGATAGTTGTCAGGCAGCAGGTCTTTTCTTGGATAAGGAACATGCTTACAAGTGGGGGCATCAGAGATTTCTACATTCAGCATGTTACTTGGTACTTTAATAAAGCTGAATATAAATTATAATTAGAACTGCAGTGCAAGAAGTGGTTTGAGTTGAGTGCTGCTTGTTTTTCTTGTACTTGATTTTGACAGGCATTCCATTAATGTATTTAAAAAAAGTAATTTATTTTTTCATGCCTCACAACCTTTTTGTTTCCATCTAAATATTAAGTAAGCTGTCATGCAGCCAATGCACTGAAATATTTTTATTCTTCTACACTTCATTTTGTCTTGATTGGACTCTCATAATGACGGTTTGGCACCCACGGCAGTGTATTTAGTTAGTTTTTGTGGTTTTGAACATAGCTCCTCCCCTTTCTCGTTGGCCGCACCCCTTCCCATTGACCCCACCCATTCAGCTGTCTCCTGCAGCTCCCCTTTGATTTGAAGTCACCAGCCATCACTGGCTAAAACCACAGTCCTTTCACTTGTCACTGCTTCAGATAATCCCATTCACACTGCCAACTCCTTTAACTCCTTCTTTACCAATGCCATCCAATCTCTTGCTAGCCATCTTACACCAGACACCGCAAACCTGCCTAATTCTTCTGTAAATGCTCCTCCTTCCTTTCTATTGCAACCAGTGTCTACTTCTACTATTTGCTCTCTTCTAATAAAACTTAAACCTTCCACCCCTCAGCTGACCAACTCCCAGCAGAATACCTTCAAATAGGAGCCAAATCTATAGCCTACCCTATATCCATGCTTATCAACAGAACCATTAGTGAAGGACATGTCCTGACCATCTGGAAAATTTCTTATATTATTCCTCTACACAAAGGTGGCAACTCAAATGATTTCTCTAATTTTCGTCCCATACCCTTGCTATCTCCCCTGGCAAAAATTATGGAAAAATGTATTCAGAAACAACTTCTAAACCACCTTCTCCAAAATAAGCTACTGGCTAACTGTCAACATGGCTTCAGACCTTACCATAGTACCACCACTGCCCTGCTATCTTTTACAGACTGTATTAACAATAATCGTAACAACGGCTTTCATTCCTCTGCAGTATTCGTTGATTTATCCAAAGCCTTCGACATGGTTCATCACCAGCTGCTCTTGCATATCATGCAATCTCTGTCCCTTGACCCATTAACCATCAACTGGTTCAAATCTTACCTTAATAACAGAAAACAAGTGGTACTCTGGTACAATAATCTATCAAATCTCCTACCTATCTCCCTTGGTGTCCCTCAGGGCACCATATTAGGGCCACTCCTATTTTCCATCTATATTAATGATCTTCACTCAGCAATTCCTCATTCTACCTGCATTCAGTATGCAGATGACTCCACTATTATCTGCTCAGCTACCTCTCAAATTGAACTGCAAACCATAACGCATTTAACACTGTGGAACAATGGTTTACTAACCGCTGTCTCCTCCTAAATCCTAAGAAAACAAAACTGCTACCCTTCTCCCCAACACGTAAGTCCACCCCCATAGAATTTACACTTACATCTAACAATGGCACTGTTATCTCTCCAGACCCAACTACCAAGCTCCTAGGAATAACTATTGACAATAACCTTAACTTTGACACACATATTAATAGTACAATAAAAACAGTCAACAAGAAACTTGGATCCCTCTATAGAAACAAACCCTTTCTTACTCCAACAGCCAGGACTGCTATAGCCAGAACTCATCTCATTTCTACTCTACTCTATGCCTCACCCATCTATACAAACCTTTCTACAACCAACATTCACAAGCTGACTGTATCCTATAATAATATTGCCAGATTTGCTGCTGCCTCTCCTTTCCAAACTCACCATTGTCTAAATCTTATACAACTCGATTGGTTAGAATTTCTGCAGCATCTTCATTTTTCACAGCTTACTATTGCCCATAAAAGAATGCATCAACCCTCTAATACTCCTATACTCTCAAGCCTACTTACCCTCTACCATAATCCTAAAAACTTACGCTCTGCTAATAAACTACTGTTTAACACCAGCAGAGCTAACAATGTAGCAGGCGACTCCCTCTTCTGTAACACCGTTAGTAAGCTATGGAATCTTCTACCCAATGAACTTACTACTCTCTGCTCTCATAAACTTTTCAAAAAGAAGCTCAAGCTTCATCTCAAGAAACACTGGTTATGTTCCTGTATTATCCCTGACTAACTGCTGCTTCTTCTCACTACAACCACCTGCATCATCTACCCTTCCCTTCTAAAGCTGCTTATTATGAATCCTGTGACTGAATTCTTCATATTTACTTCTTTATTATCATCTTTGTTTAACTGCTTTACCGTCGTATACATTGCATATATTCTTCTGTAGACTTTTTCATGACCATATTTTAAATGTGTTTTTTTCTATTATTCTGTAGACTTTTTCGTGACCATACTTAAAATGTTTTTTATTATATATTGTTCTATTCTATTTTTGGTCTATCATATATTGTTTATTGTTTTATTCATATTGTTTTGCACATGGAGCTTTTCTCCCCGGGCCTCTACTGAAAATGGACATATATCCAGCTAGAGTAGCCCGGTCAACAAATGTAAAATAAAAATAAATAAAATAAAAATAAATAAAATTCATAATGTACCTTAAAAAGCTGACTTGGCATTTCACATTCAACCAAACAATCCATATCATTACATCAAGAACAGTGCAAAGTGTCAGTGGTATCAGTGTACAATGGGAATAGTGGAAAGGAACCCTTACAAACAAATATTGGCTTTTATTTTATTTATTTTTTCATGCAATAGTTGTATTTTACTTTCTAGTCTCTCCAAGTCCTCAGCATTAGGTGAATCAAAATCAATATTCATTTCCCCTTGTGGGTGTGCAGCCTTGTGCTTTGTACATTTCATGACATGGTGTCTCAGACATAATACTTTAATCCACTGCTGCATAGACCTGTAATTGAATAGTGTCCTGCTTGGTCAGCTTGACTTTTGATTAGTTGCTGTTAGCGAGATGGCGTTTAACAAGTGCCATTACTGAGATTTTATATCCCTCTTATGAATCTGTTTTGTCTGTTAATTTATTTACTTAATTTTGTTTACTGGACCTGAAGCATTAATTCATAATTGATTTACTTAAAATTATTTATGTTTAATTTTAAGTAATGTGCTGTAACAGTAATATTGTATAATGTTGCAGAAGCTTGTAATTAAATAGATACCAGATATAAATAAAAAAAAAAAACATACCGGAGACTGATTCCAGGCATAGTCTGGGATACAGGGCCCTTGAACAAAGTTTTAAGTACACCGTCTCATCACGGTCGAAGCATTAAACATAAGAATGGGGGAATTGTAACTTTACAATGCTATAAAGTACTTTACTAACTGAACAGATTTAAATAGTCAACACTAAGAGTATTTATATTTTACAGTATTTGTCTACATCTATGACAGTAGAAAAGTTCTGCTGACAGTTTAGGAAGTGATAAGGTACGTTGAAAAGGTACTGGCAAGAAGAGGAGGCACAGAAGAAGAAATTAATTTTCTGGGTAGTGAAATGATAGCATTTTGAGCAATCTTTGACAAGGTTTTGAAGGCAAGTTTTGTATGTTTTTAACTAGTCAGGTTTCTTAGTGTTTGAGAATGGTTGTCCCAGTTTTTTGTGGTCAGTATTGAGGAGAAATAGTTGCTACCTTATATATCTGGATTTATATTAGTTTGGCTTTGTAAAAGGCAAATAGTGTTTCTTCAACCTGGTTGAGTTTTTTGAAAGGGTTACTGAGGACAAGGAAAAAGGATATACAATACCAACTGCTTTTCTAGACTTTGCCAAAGCCTTTGACATCCCCCACCCATATAGTTATTGACAAACTCTTCCAACTTAGTATTAATCCATACATAGTGCACTGGATTGGTAATTGACTGTCTGGCAAAACCCATACCATTAAGGTCAGGGTATTTGCTCTAGATAGAAAAACATCACTTGTGGTGTCATACACGGTTCTTTACTGGGTCCCTCCTCTTTGGTTTACATTTCTGTATCATAAAAGCCAATATCAAGGGACTTTGGCTAACAAAGTTTGCTGATGGCAAATGGGGAAGCAGTTATTAAATCCTATTCTGATACTCAAATTTTCCAGCAAAGGCTGGACCAAACTAATGATTGGCGTATTAATTATTGGCTCCCTATTACGCTGTCACAGACGCAGGTTGTCATATGCGCCTTTGTCGAACTGTAAAGTACGAAAAGGCAAAATAGTGAAGCGGCTTGTCAGCGAATTCTTTCCCTGGGAAAGAATTTGTTTGGCTGCTTTCACTACTTTGCCTTTTCGGCAGTGTAGTGTGACCTCGGAGTTGGTATATTTAAGTAGGGGGGTGTAGGGGGTGAAGCCCCCAACATTAAGTAATGTTTTACATTTTTTTTGTGCTGCGGAACAGCGATTGTTTTCCATTGGAAAATAATTGCTGTTCAGAAGTTTTGATGTTGTAAGCTTTCGCTTACTTTGGGTCAATTATGTGTCGTTCGCTCTTCTGAGCATGCGATATGATAATATAGACCCTAATTATCGGCTTATACTTAACACCAAGAAATGCAGCATAGTTTCCTTTGGTATACGTTGCATTATTTCTACTTAGCCTGTACATGAATATAAATGCTGATAAGACTAAGTCAATGGTGGTCAGGAAATCCTTCTACATTGCACAGCCTCTCCTTCAACACATCTCAAGGTCCAAAGAGGTTATGATCCCACTTTATTCATCCCTTATCAGGCCCATCATTGAAGATAATGCACCATTTGCCTTGTACCTGACCAAGAACCTCAGCTATCTTGAGAGGCCTCAGTGTTGTCTCAGTATTCTTAGTTACTCTGATAAACTGAAAGCTCTGCCATTCTACTTGTTGTCATAGAGACTCCTGAGGTGGTGACCTCTGTTAAATGAATGACCCAGCACTCTCTGAACACCTTCATGTAAATAGTGGTAACGTAAACACCTGTTCTAGAAACCTAACCCTACACTATCACATCAACAATACCAGATGGCATGACCAATACCTAGTGTGTACACCATTGCTAGAATAGGCTTGCCCCTACCGATCAAACAGAGTACTTGTCTAGCTAGCAGCTTTTAAAACCACTGTGAATGGCTGAATGAGAGATTGCAAATGTTTACCAGGAATATATGGTAAAAGTTTACTTATGGAGGGTACGGTTAGTCTTCCACCAATACTGGGTGAGGTGTTTGTGATTCTTGATGGTCTGTTTTGGCTGTTAGTTTAATAACAACCTAGCAACTACATTGAAACATATTTTTTTTTCTTGGTCCCAGTAAGACAAGATCAATGTTAGACTTCAAACAAAAGATATAGTTGGAGGTGATTGAGCTTACTCTATTGACCAGTTATGGAAAGGAGTGTCAGCTGAGTGAGTGATTTGAATATAAAAGAACGGGATAAAAAAATCAGAATATTCTTTGATGGAAATCCACCCATTTTTTTTTTTTTTTTTTTTGGAATAAAGAACAGTGTGCATGCAGGAGGCCAAAATAAATTTGTAAAATTTCTTGGAATTCATATGTAGGGCTTAAAATTATTTTGTTGTAATATAGATAATTAGACTTAGGCCATATTTAAGCTGTGCAAGGAATATGCTATTATGAACCGCTCCGCCTTGCTAGGGAAGAAGAAAATGGGAAAGTTTCCCTACCCAGAAAAGGAGTGCGCCAACTTTTCAATTTAGCTATTCCTATATGGTGATCAAAAGCATCAGTGCAACTACACAGCAAATTGTCTGAAATGAGATGCAATTTCTAGTGGTGTGGCATGTCTGATGGGGCTGAGATGAGCAAGCGGGGAGGATACATGTTTTAGACAGGGCTGTGATTTGAGCAGAATGGAATCGGTTTTATGTTGAGTAGTAGGTCATGACTATTGAATCCCTAGCGGAATCTTAATTTTGGTCTTAGTTGCAGAGATCTGTAAATGACCCCATTATCAAAACAGAGGAAGGTATTAATGTTAGGCTGGTCTGTAGGAAAAGGGAGTTGGTATGAGGAGAAAATAATGAGCTAGGGGTAACTCTCTTTGTAGCAAGGATGCAGACTGATAGGAAAGGGACGGTTTTAACTGAAAATGAGTGGACGTTTAATGATATTTCTAAAGACAAGTTTTTTTTTTATGGTGGTTAATATGATACTGTGTCAAATGCCTCGGGAATGTCTATAAAAATTACCTCCACTTAAATCTTTGCCTACACATGAGATTAGGTCATCTCTCAAGGTTCATAAAGCAGTCTGAATATTTACCTTATCCAGAAAACAATGGTTTTGCACAGAATAAATTATGTTTTTCTGTAGTTGTATCATGAAATGTGAACAACTTTTGGGGGAGACTTAAAATTGGAACACTATAGATGACTTGAAATCTGAGGTTGATTTTAATAGGTCTGTTTTAATGAGCCTCCAGAATCCTGTATACATCTGTAATGTACATCCATTGCATATGTTAGGAGCTTCCATTATATTTACTGCCCATGTCTCTGATCTGCAGTACTGAGTTGAGTAGTCATCTGCATATATCTTTGCTCTCTTCAAGTCTGCAGATAGTGCAGCAAAAGCCATAAATGTGCACTCAACATGATTTATAAAGTTCAGTGGTAGTGTCTGAAACAATGGATGCAGAAAGGAACCTGTCATAGAAGGGTCCTGGCTGAAGGGCAAAAGCTGAAAATGGTGCATACTTTCTTCAGAGTGTACTGGTCAATTATGTGAGATGAAGTGAAGGAAAACTATACACTTTGCATACACACAGCCTTGAGTACAAAGGGTATATTTCTGAATACACTCTTAAGAGTAAAATGCCCAATGGCCAAGTACATTAATATGACATGACAAGAAAAGCGAAAATTCTGTTTTTCCAGATTTGGAACACTGGTGTTATATCGGTGATCAGTGGGCCAGATTCTGTTTTTACTACTTTTTCCTAGTAAGCTACACAATTTATCATTTTTTAAATTCCACTCATGGAAGCCATGTAGTTTTATAATTTCAGAATAATTTGCTTATTTATATATTTTATAATTCATACTCAGTCTTTATGGAAATAGATAAAAGTATATTCTATATTATTAATAGAATGAAGTGGCAAATTATAATTGCTTCATATTGCCTTCGTTGAAGGTTGTGCATCAGGGCTGGTAACCCGGTATATAAAAATCCACTACCAATCATTAGAGGACCGGAGTTCCACTGTGGTGACCCCTAACCAGGAAAAGCCGAAATACACAAATTAAATTGAACTGAAAACACTTTGATTTAATTCATGGTTACTTAAGCCGTTATGAAATCATTATACCCTTTATACCATTAATGTAAAGCTTGTAACTGATGGCTTCTGCTCAGCTGCTGAATCAACTTCAGACTGACTTGTGTCTTTTTCTTCTTCCTGTACCTGAAGACTTTTTCAAGAGAATTTTGTGGAGGAACCCATGTCAGGTGTTTGAAGACCCAAGAGATCTAGTCGTCTGGTTGAAAATCATTGAGCTAGATAGATCATGTGTGTGCATCAGTCCTTTATACAAAGCAAGTCAGATTAAGCCAATAACAAGCAATGTATCAGAGCAGCAAACAAAACATTATTGTATTCTGTCCGTATTCTGACACTAAGTCCCCAAAACTGAAGGTTTGTTGCCAACAAAATTTATTGCAGATCATGTATCAGTTCTGCACATTTTGAAAGTGTCAAAATGGTGATCCAGAATGTTGCTTCCTGTGAAGTTGTATGTGTCAAAGACACTGACTCAGAATATAACATTGTCCAGTTATTACTATGTTACATTAGCAGGAAGAGCTACGTGTTGTCTGTACCTTTGCTACACTGGTCACCAAAACACTGCAAGCAATCTGTCTCAAGGCAGCATGTCCTTTGCTTTGCAGTCCAAATAAATAAGTACAAAATGTTTTAAAAACAGTGTTAAATGATATTATATAAAGGTTCATTGTACAAGAAATTTAAAAATATAGCATGTCATCCTACTTCCATTCATCCTTTTAACTGTACAGCGAGCTCATTTTACAACCAAACCATAAAGTCTCCAATGCATCTTATGTCAACTTAATCTGTGACTTGATTGTATGTAGATGATCCCGCATCATACTGGGATATCTCACCTTGCAGCTAGAAACATCCCCTACCTACCCTTTAAAAGCACAGTTACTTTCTAACATTTTTGATGCTGAAGCAATTGACATTTCACTGATAGCAGGAATGTGATGTAAACTACAATCTACAGAGGCTTTACAAACTGCTGATAAGTCACAACTGAACACTAAAATGTCCAGTATAAAGAGCACAGTGTACATTTTAATGATTAACTGCAAGCATAAGTCAAGCCTATAAAAATAAAAAGGTGAACAAATGTAGCTATTGGGGAAAGAATTTATTTGAATACTTGCTTTACCATTATGCCATCCTCCCACATACTTAATTCTAAGGCATTTTATTTAATTTAGCAAACAGTTTACCCCTACAAGGGTGGGAGGATGACATAATGGTTAAGGTGTTTACCTTAAAGACACAAGGTTCAGGGTTTGATTCTCACATGGGGTAGCTGGCTAGGCTTCAAATGGCCCAAAAGGGCAGTTAGCCTAGTACTAACCTATGAACCTATAGCTGCTAAACAACAGAAAACAACAATTAAACCAGAATCAGGGAGGAGCAACTTGAAAAAATTAAGATACACATGACAATTCTTAAAAAAAAAAAACTTTCCTTCCAAATTCAATGGCTGTCTAAGTAATTCATCCACTAACTGACCTCAGACTGCTGTTGAATACAGAAAACTCTAAATATACAGAGGAAAATAAGAGAGAAAGTCAGTGAAAAGTCAATTTTCTCTCATTGCAGAAGTCAAGAAATGTAATAAATTTACTTGTATTTTCAGATGAGCAGTAAAAAAACAGAGTGAGTTCTTTAGCGGTCAGTTTATAGCCCCATCACCTCTTTGAATTTGTCATGAAAATAAAATCAATGCAACTAATCATGAAATCCATGATTGAGCTGACCAATCATTTATCCATTCCTATGCATACATGGAGAACCCATATCCCTGCCAAAGAATGGCTGCCTAAACAATGTCTTCTCTTTGAATGCGTGAAACATCAAGACCATACCTGCAAAGATCAGTGAATATTGAGAGATAGGCTGTCCAAAATTATCCATCTGTGTCAGGAATTTTTTAAAATATGCAGACATGTGCGCCAGTATATAATAAATAGATATTTGCTGGTTGATGGGCATTTTGCTGGCCACAATTCCATTAACCCAAATCAGTGAAAACTGACACGCCATTCATTTTTTTCTAGGTGATGTTTGCCTTCATATATATGTCAATCATCATGCTGCCCTCAATCACACTGTGTCCGCTGTTGTCCCATACTACGGAATTCCATCAGTATGGTAATGAGGTGGTGGGAGTCCTCCAAAGTGGGGATCATACAGGTAGTCATTGTTAGAATATAGATGAAGGCACATGTATGACCTAGCTCAACCCACTAGGAAGGGGGATGAGCTACACTCCTTCATGAAGGGGCCCTTAATGCCTTCATCCTCTGAGATCTTGCTTCCATACTCTTGTTAATGATAGCTAACATTAAACCATGGCTTGGTGAGCAACAATCCTGCCCTCAAGACACACACACACACACACACACACACACACACACACACACACACACACACACACACACACACACACAGCAAAGTGCTACCACTCCCCTGTGGACTATGGCTGTATGCATCCTGATCCAACCCACCTTCTCCAAGAATGGGCAAGCCCATTCTCCCTAACAGGTTTTTCAAGCATCCGAGCCACTGATCAAATACTGGTCACCTGGACCACAGTCAGGGCTCTGTCCTTCTACATCCCCACAGCTGCTTTTGAAAAAAAAATCATATAAATTAGTAAGAGTATTTCTGCAGAGGAACAAGTTCCCTGTACTCCCACATTCCTGCATCCCTTTATGCACTAACTCCAAAATAACTCAGCACTAAAAAAGAAAAACTTCCCAATCCTCACAGTCTTAAACAAATACACTGCCCTTGGAGGTTGATCAGATAACACTGGTGGCTTTGTTGTCAACTACAAGTTACTTGACAGAGAAGAGACGTCACATAGGGTAAATACATGTATGTATGTAATTAATTGTCCAATTTACAATCTCATTTCATCAGATCCATTGATCTGTGGTTTGGAATTCTATTTTTGGAGCTTGTAGGATAAATTCTGAGGGGCACTGATTTCTAAGGTTGTAGGAAAAGGATTCCTTTGTAAGTTCTGCTCCCAGTAAAAAGAATGTGTTGCTGTAGAATAGTTAGAAACTATATCAGTGTAAGTAAGGTCAGATCTTTCTTTGAATGTGGGGAGCTGATTTGTTTTCTGTAGTTTTTTACAGTGATGATCGTTTTGGGGAGGGAGTGGTCGTCCATATTCTTACTACAATAGTACAGTCCTTTGCCTATTGCGGTTCTAGGTGTTTCTGAGAGAAAAGGGAAGATTTGTTTAGCCCAGAATAGTAGTGGGTTAGTATTTTTTCTTGTGCCATTTAGTTGTAACCTGAAGTTGAGGGATGGATCTGGCCAGATTCCTAGATACTTAAAGGATATACAGTTTTCTATTGCAGTGTTGTTGCAATCAAGTATTAGCAAAATGTCAATTAGTTTTGTATAGCTTTAGTTTAATTGTAGAAAGCATTATGTTTGTTTTAGAGGAGTTAGAAGCTTTTTTGCTGATCCACTTCAGAAGGGTAAGAAAGTCTGCTTATAGTTCTTCTATCTGATTATCTAACTAAAGATCAGAAGCCTAAGGTTTTAGAGCCCAAAAAATTCATCATGTTTAGGACTTCCAATACCTTCCGAATTACATGCCTGTTAACATGCAATCTCACAATGAAGGATTATGTATATAAGTGACAGTAAATGTGTGTAACATATTCAGAACTAGTTTCACATCTAAAATACATTTTATTGTATTGATTAAGTTTCAGCATCCTTGGTCATCTGTAGAGAGTGCAAATCAGGATAAGTGCAAATGTAAGTTAAGCATAAATACTGTAAGATATTTTTGGAAACACATTTGGAAGAAAGTGGAAAGTTTCAGGGAGTGCAAAAGTTAAGAAAAGCTTGCTAGCTTATTGGATCGTTTACTTTGTTGATTTCAGGAAAAAAATTCTACTTGAAATATCACTTGTATTTGTTTTATGTCTATACTCTATAACCAGAAGTATATTTTCTCCATTTTTCAGATGTTTCTAAGAAAAAGATTTATATTTTGTGATGCCGGTTATTTAGGAAAGGCAGCCTGTGTACTTGTAATTCAAATAACATAAATATATAAACAAAACAGGAGACCAGAATTAATGAATGTCATCATTCTGTTACCTTCAAGTCCAAGTTTTTACACCAACAACTACACATGTATGACTAAAAATAACTGAACACATATTTATTTATTTATACTTTATGACTGCAGTTTAAAATGTAGACTGCTACTATGAAACATGTAGCGGTGTTGTCAAGTTTGGAATAGTACAGAGAGAAAGGCAATTTAAATGACAATGAAAATGAAAATTAGATGAATTTTATTCAGATAGAACAGATAAAAACAAGATGATGATGAAATCTAAAATGGGGGGATTTCAGAAAAATAATTTAGTGTTTTATAGACAAAAAATGTTTTTCCCATATGTAGTTCAAAAAACAGAACTTGTAATTTTGTGTTATAAATGGTAAATAGACAGCAACACCAAAAAAAAAAGTTTTTCTTCATTTAAAGTTTTTTGCTGCTCTTACTGGTTTGCACTTAAACCATCTAATATGTTTTGCCATGCTAAAGATATTTCTTTACTCCTTGTCCCCCCTTTCCATAAAATTACATCAAATAAATAAACCATTTCTGTGCACTTTTGTTTTCATTTGTATAAGTGGTGGGTGGGGCACAGAGATGACTTACTCTTTTCTGGGTGCAGCTAGGAAGAGTGTTTTGATTTATAGCAGTTATTTCCTTGGGTTCTGCTTGTGATGATCTCAATAAAAGTAATCTCATCTAAAGTACTTTGTTAAGCTTGAAATGGTTGCTAATGTAGTTTTTCTTCAAAATCAGAATTGTATTTTTAGGCTACACTTTCTAGTTGAGGTGTGAAGCTGGATTTCTGACTGCTGTTCACACTTAAAAAGGTTTACTTTTCAGTCATTACCCAAGTTTTTAAAGGTATCAATGGGACTTCTGGACTTGTACCGGTCTAAAATAGCAACTGTGTTTGTGTTTATGGTATCGTCAGCCCTAAAATAGTATTAAAAAGAAAAACATTAGTGTCTGTGTTCAGTTGAAGTCTTTCTTCAGTTACAGTGTCCCTAAGTCTAGACAAAAAAGAATTGTTAAGCTCAAACCTAATAAAGTTGACAACAAGAAACACCTTCTCTTGAACCTGTCAACTCAGCTGGCAAGGGTTATCTTGCAGGTGTTGCTGAATGAGTTAACAAACTACAGATAAGAGTTAAGGATGGATATTGTCTTTTACAGATGTTCTAGTGAGGTTTATAGTGCAATAACCTTTTTTAAAAAGCTGGGATACAGCATGGTGTGGAAACAAAACTTGAATCCTCCATAAAGAGATCAGCACTTTGAATTCAGCCTTTCATATGTAGATGAAAAAATGTGAGTGCTTGAGATGAAAAGTGTTGTTTTGTAGCTAAACACTTCTCTGGCAACTAGATGGGAAGATCTAGAAAACTCTAATGGGAAGAGCAGCATCCATATTCAAGTTCTCCCTGAGGAGTTGCAGGGTAAAAGTATGGCTTCCTTCCTAAGGATTGGGCCCCTAAAATTTAGACTAAGATTAACAGTAAAGGGAGGAGAGAAGGGGTATGTACACTTTTGAGCACACTGGATGGTACTTACTTCTTGGGGGAGACCAGAAAACTCAATATTTATGCCTTAATGGAATGGAGCAGGGAACATCCACCACTGCCATTCCATTGCAACCCCTCCCCTACACACTCTGGTTGTGTACATTCAGGACAGAAAAACTAAAGAAGAATTCCTTGAATCATCCCTGATGGCTGTCTTGAATGATGGCCCTTACCAGCCATCCTTTACATCTGTGATAGAGAATTAATGGACTGATTTTCCAATGGAGGTGTCCTTTCTATTGTAGTCATATATTAATCAGTACAGCACATATTAACAAAAACCCTCTAAACACAGGAGTAAACATATCTCAATTTACATGGACACAGAAGTAACCATATATCAATTTGCATGGCATTAAAATATTAAACAAATAGCAGTAACTGCCTCAAGACAACATATATTGATAAAACTTCAGTTGTACAAAATATAATCTGGAACTCCTCCATGTCCAATTTATCATTAACATGACCTTTATATTATGGCTGTAAGACCCCTTCTATCCCCCTCAACCCTTAACTCCTACCTAACTAGTATGGAGTCCCTAAGCATTAAGCCAAAACAATCCTCTCAGGGGACTTCAATTACCCCTCCATCAACTGCAAGATATTTGTCTCTTCTAACATGCATGTCAGGAGATTTCTGGACTTAAGCACAAAATCTCTTGAATAGTTAATCCACACACGAGCTAGGCGCAATAAATGTGGGATAAGTCTGCTGTCTACCAATTGCAACTCACGAAGTCTATCAAATCAGACCACAAATCACTCACATTCACCCTAAGACTGATGCCAGAAACATCTACCAATACCTCGGTATTTGATGATTATGCTAAGGGTAATCTAATAAAGCTTACTAATGACCTGGCTAAATTCAACATCCTATTCAAAGTCGATGACCCCACTGCTTATGCTGAATCCTTTGACGCTAAATTCTATTTACATGTGAATAGCTAGATAAATGCTTCTGTCCACCTCTGAAGTAAATACAATGACAAATTGAAAATCAAACTATAAACAGGTCCTATAAGAAAAGAAGAAAAAAACTCACTGCATGTAAAAACAAATTTGACTGTCAAGATGCAAAAAAAGCTCTTGCTAAACTTAACAGGGAACTCCAGGCCCTGATCAAATCAATGAAAGCCAGATAAGAGGTAAAAATTGCCCCCCAGGCAAAGGACAACCAAAAAGCCTTCTTGAAATATGTTGGAAACCTTAGAAACAATGCCCAGCTCTGCATAGAGATAACAGTAAATTATATCACATACACAGACCCTGAGAATATATCTAATCTACTAGTGGGTAAATTTAGCTCTAATTTACCCCCACCCCTTATATACCTAGATCTCCTACCCGCATTTTTACCCCTCCCTCAAATCTCCTGTGAACAAGCCCTCAAGGCAATATACAAGGCCAAGAATACTGCTATGGGGCCAGATGGCTGCTTACTGTCCAGCCTGAAACAGGGACTGTCAGACTCCAATAAAGTTTTATGCCAGATGAATGGATGACAGCAAATGTACTTCCTATACACAAAAGTGGGAATTCAATGGCTCTGGGAAATTATAGACCTATAAGTATGACCAGTCTCATCTGTAAGGCTATGGAAAGGATCATTACAGAATAAATAAAAAAGAACATGTAACTTAGAAACACTCAACCCAAACCAGTCTAGAGTTGTCAAGGGCAGATACTGTCTACTTAACCTGGTCGGCTTCTTCGAGAAGGTTACTGAAGCAATGGATGAGGGAAAATTCAGTACACACCACATATCTAGACCTCACAAAGGTATTAAACATAATCTCATAGGTTCATAGGTTCATAGGTTCATACTAGGCTATCAGCCCGAGGGCATTTACAAGCCTAGCCCATAGTTTTGTGGCTTACGCCACCCCTTTAGTATGGGGAACTATACCCATTATTTTGCTGTGCCTCTGTTGAGCAGTGACACTGAGGTAATCCCTGGGGTATATCTGCGATCTCCCATCCATTGGTCAAGATTTCTCTTGAACAAGGCCAGCGAGGTGCTCTGCCTCACATATACCGGGATTTTATTCCACAGCATAGGGAGTCTTTGGGTGATGGGAGTCTTTGGGAGTCTCATCTGTAAGGCTATGGAAAGGATCATTACAGAATAAATAAAAAAGAACATGTACAACCTGTTCATGCTTTGGTATCATAGATAAAGTACCCAGCTAAATGATAATCCTGATGTAATTTGTTAGATAGCAAATTGGTTAACAAGTAGAACCCAGGAAATTAGGGTGGGCTGTTCTACCTCCTCCAAAAGACCTGTCCCTAGCAATGTACCCCAGGGTTCTGTCCTTGGGCCACTCCTGTTTGGCATTTACTTCTTGGAGGTCAAAGCTACTGTTAAGGGATTATGACTGATCAAATTTGCAGATAACTGTAAACGTGATGCCATCTTAAACTCCCTAGAAGGACACTAAGATCATCCAAGACAGCCTTTTCCGACCAATAGTTGGTGTCAAAACCATGTACTAAAACCGAGTGCCAAAAATGTGTAATATCTTTCAGTTAGCAAGACGTCCATTGCAGCTCTCATACTGGCAGCATACTCCTGAAAATTGATACAATTGTTAGGCACCTGTCCATTAATTGCCATATATCCACTATTGTAAGAAAGGCTCTTTTTTACCACACAATTTATTACTAAGAGTATGGCATCCAGGTCCAGAAATGTGATCATTCCACTGTATTCTGCACTCATCAGGCCATTCATTGAATACAATTCCCCAGTCAGTATATATCTACCCAAATACTTGTCACAATTGGAGTGAACACAACACTTTTTCACTTAAAAAAAAAAAAAAATATATATATATATATATATATATATATATATATATATATATATATATACATATATATATGTATGTATGTGTGTATATATATATATATATATATATATATATATATATATATATATATATTTTATATATATATATATATATATATATATATATATATATATATATGGGTCTACTTTTGTTTGTCGAAAGTTCATTATTTTGAAAAAGAAAAGTAGACCACTTATGCAAAAGTGCACTTCAATGAAAGTGCACTTTCACGAATATCGGTTCAACGAACCAATAAGAAAGGAAACAGGAAACACTGCGGTGCCGAAGCACACTGCAGTGGGGAAAAGGGAATTTACCTGTTTCCCCACTGTAGTGCAATCTCGGAGTTAGTATATTTAAGTAGCAGGGGTTTGGGGGATGCAGGAGGGCTTGCCCCCCTGCAAAACACTGTTTTTTGTGTTTTCTTGTTGTGTTTTTTATCGGTTCGTTGAACCGATATTTGCGAAAGTGCACTTTTGTTGAAGTGCACTTTGCGTAAGTGGCCCTCTACTTTTCTTTTTTGAAAGAATGAAATTTCAACAAAGAATAATATATATATATATATATATATATATATATATATATATATATATATATATATGTGTGTGTGTGTGTGTGTGTGTGTATGTATAAAAAACAAGCCAAATCACAAAAACTGTGGAGACTTTTTCAAAGCCTTAGCCCTCTACTCTGTTTATGTGGGGTAGAAGTTGCCTCTTAGTAGTCTTTATGATGCAATCTCAATAGACCCTGTCATGTCAAACCTAATACACTCTCAAGGGATATTTGTATTGTTTGCAACATAAATAGAATAGGAATGTATCCCAGAGAATACCTCTTCTGTGTAGTCATCTTTCACTCCACATAAAATATTTCTCTCACTCTGGTTTAATACCCGTGCTCCTCATGGAAAGGGGCAACATGTATATATCCCAAAATTTTCATGTTCTGCCCACCTTTGAGTTATTTGTATTCAAAATATATGGGCTAAAAACTTCCATAAGAATGTAAGGCTGGAGACCCACAAATTGAACTCATATAGATACAAATAACACTAAATACAAGCAATTATCAATTCATAACTTGTTCAGGAACCCCCAGTTTGCCCCTGAAAATCATGTTAAGTTTCTAAATATAATTGAAGTACTTCCTTAAGCAATTCTCTATTATTCTTTAGACTTTAACTACACCTCATTAAATTGGGACAACTATATAGACAATTTAAAGTATGGCCAAACATTTCTAGATTTAATAAACAAGAACTCCCTGGACCATATAGTCAAATAACCAGCTAGGGGTCAAAGTTTCCAAGACTTGTTTTTTAAAAATATATAGCTTTTGTATTTACCATTCTTCTGGTTTCTCCCTCTCTGGTTAAGTCTGATCACAAGCTCATAACTTTTACCTTTAAAATCAATGTAATTGATTTCAGGGATTTCAAATGTACAAATTTTTTCCATTTCTATGATTAAATCTCCAAATTTATGCATAATGGCAACACTCAAAACATTATTACATTATGTAACTACAAAAAAATTCACTTAGATTATTTATTTATTTTTATTTTTATTTTACATTTGTTTACCGGGAAAGTCCGACTGGACACAGGTTCTTTTTCAGCGGAGGCCCTGGGAGAAAAGCTCCAAGAGTAACAAATACACACAGTAGAGAAACAGGGTTCCTATTAGATGAACGAACGATCAAAATGTCAAGTACAACATGCTCGATACACTTTGATCGTTCATCTAATCGAAAACTGAAAAAGACGGAAATCGGAGTTCCAAAAAGTTTTAGTTGGCCATGGTGATGAGTGTAGCTTGTGACGTAAGGACGCTACACTGTCTGGAATGGCTAGGTAAGTGAATTCCATACTTGTGTGTGTATGTTGTGATTACCAGGTAATTGCCCTTTCCCCAATGTAGAGCGATCTCAGAGTTGGTATATATATTTGGGGGGGTGGGGGGGGGGCGAAGCTCCCCACTTTCTTTTAAAAGTAGAAGAGTGAGTTTAGGTTTGAAAGTTGTTGAATGATGTGAGAATGTATGGGTTTATATGTATTAGTTGTATGTGTGTGTGTTGCATGTTAGTGTAGGGAAGGTGTGGGACAAAGGAAACTTTTCGGAACTCCGGTTTTCGTTATTTTAAGGGTTCGATTAGATGAACGTTCGATCAAAGTGTGTTGAGCATGTTATATTCAACATTTTGATTATTCGTTCATCTAATATAGACCCAAGCAACAAATACAGCCAAGTGAGAAGCAAATACATACAAGATAGTGGTTTCAGACTCAATAAGTAGAGCAAAAGTAATTTACATAAAAATGGTTGTTCACATTTAGTGGATATAACCAAATGATTATGTACAGTTAAAGTGAAACTACCTTTAGTGGTAGATCATGCTAGTAGAGAAGTAATCTTGAGTAATGATATAGAGGTCTTTGAGGGAGGAAGCTGAGCAAATCAGGGTAGTGTCATCCGTGTACTGAACCACTGAGGCCTGGGGTGTAGTGGAGTGGAGCTGGTTAGTAAAAATAGAAAAAAGAAGTGGACCAAGGATGGAGCCTTGGGGAACCCCTAAGGTGACAGAGGGAAGGGGTGAAAGATCTTGTTGCCAGTGGACAGCCTGTTGACTTTCTGCTAGGAAATTTTGGAACCCGGTGATAGTGGGATGACTGAGGCTAAGGGAGGAGAGGACATCGATGAGTTCGGAGTGGGTGACCATGTCAAAGGCCTTGAACAGGTACAGGACTATGGCTGATACAAATTGACTACTGTTTCTGTGCTGGTTAACTGTGTTTGTAAAGGACAATAAGGCTGTAGTGGTGCTGTGAGAGAGGCAAAAAACATGCTGGGTATTAGATAGGAGCTTTTGTGTAAGGAGATAGTCCATAAGTTGGGTGTGTATGACCCTTTCCAGAATTTTTGAGAGAGGGGATAGAATTGCAATTAGGCAGTAGTTTGTTAATTCTATGGAGTTACCTCCTTTGTGTAAGGGTAAGATGTGGGAGACTTTCCAGATGGTGGGGATGCAAGCTTCAGATAATGACCTGTATGGATACAGGGTATGTGATTGCTGCTGCTGCAATTTGCATGAAGTCAGCAGGGAGATTATTGGCACCCAAGGTAGTTGGCTTAAGTTTATTTAGTAGCTTTTTGATGGTGTTAGTGAAGGCTGGGTTTAGTGTAAACTGGTTGTTGCTTTTGGGAGGGTGTAAACTATTGTGGTTTGGGGTAGGAGGAGTGTGGTTGGAGCTGGTCTAGGTCATTGCAAGTTGTTGAATTGATTCTGTGAAGTAAGTATTAAATTGAGTGGCTAAGTCCATGGAGTTGTTGGCTATTGTTGGGGTGGGACTAGTTGTTTTTCCAGGATGCAATATATTGTTAACTGCTGCCCAGAATTATTGAGGGTTATTTTATTGTTCATTCTGTATGTTGTAATAGTAGTGGCTTTTGTCTAATTTTACTAGTTTTTTTTTTTTTGCTTTATTTTGTAGATCTAGGAAGGTATGTTCAGTTATATGGGATTTGGTTTTACGATACTGTTCCTGGACTTTATCTCTGGTTCTGAGAAGGGATCTGGATTTTTTACTTAGCCAGGGTACATATTTTGATTTCACTCTAATGGTTCTAGGGGGACATGATAGTTGAGTATGTTTAGGAAGGTGGAGCTAAAGGAGAGAATTACTTCTTCTAGAGCCAGGTGCTTGAGAGGTTCCCAATTGCAACTTTTTAGGTCAGAAATAAATCTGTTTGGTTCAAATTTTTTTTTGTTTCTGATTAGATGGATGGATGATTGGCAGTTTTGATGAATGCAGTTTCTTAGGAAAAAGGTTGGGTTGCGGTCACTAAGGCAGTCAGAGAGACAACCTGAGTGGGATGAGAGATTGGGGTTGGTAAGCAAAATCCAATCAAGGATGGATTGATGCTTAGAAGTTTTATCAGTCTTAGTGGGAGATGTGATGAGTTGGGTGAAGCTGTAAAGGTTTACATGGGATGTAGGGTTTGGACAGGAAAAAAGGAGCCAATCAGTATTAAAGATAAATATATAAATCTGTCAGTTACATCCAGATTTAAATATAATGGGAAGGTTAAGACCAAATGACCCTGGTCGTCCACAAACATAAATAAACTATACAACAAAATCAAAAAACTCCTTAAAATATATACTAAAACAATAGGACCTCACATCAAGGTTAGCATCAAGGAATTGTCAAATAATATAAAAGATACCATTAGGAAAACCAAGGTAACCCATGAACTTAGGTTAGCATCAGAAGCTAAGGAGAGTTACAAATCCTTTAGTTATGTCAGGAAACTAAGAAACAAGACCCAACAATGCTCAGAACATATTCAAAATGGCAATTCTTATTTGGATACAGTGGACATTGCCAACATTCTTGCAAACAAATTCCATGCAAACTTCAGCCTAGAGACAACTATCCAAAGCCCAATTTTCGCTGAAGATCTCGGATCCCCTCTCTTCACTAAAGAACTTATACAGAAGGTACTTTGTGAGATTTAAAAATACATCCTCCATGGGACCTGATAATATACTTTACTGCCTAATAAATGGTACTAAATGGGCATTGTCAGAGCCACTTCTTAAATTATTCAACCTGAGCCTAGCCACTGCTTTTGTCCTTGAGGTCTGGCACACAGCAGTTGTGATGCCACTTCACAAGGGTGGTCCCTACACTAACCATGAAAATTATAGGCTCAACATTGTGACAAGTCTCATCTTCAAAGACCTGGAACATAGCAAGATTTTTAATGCTGTTAATCATATCAGGTATCAGGCAAAACCCACAACAGTTTGGCTTTTTTAAGGATAGACTCCTTTCTAATGATTCTGGTTAACCTCTTTGAAAGGGTAGCACAGGCTGTTGACAGTGGTCATGTTGTGCACAGCGTGCCTCAACCTGGCCAAAGTGCCGATACCATTCCTCATGTTAGAATAATAAATGAGCTAAACATATCTCAAGCAGATCCCTATGCAGCAGAATTGATAATAAATCAGCTTAAAAGATAGAAGCCACACAGTGGGGGTAGTGGGTGCTTCCTCATAGAATATGATCAGTAGTGTTATGTAGCAATGTAAGATAAGCCCCAAAATTCCTACACTCAATAAAAAAATTCCCCTTGAACATTATTCTTACTAATACTTCCACCTCTTGCACTGCTCTTCTGGTATCTTCTTCCTCAATGAAGTCTGACCATAAGTTTGTTACCTTCTCCATTAAACTCCAAAAAGCTCCTCATCAAACTCGACTGAATCTAAGAACTATAAACATACCATCCTCAACCTACTTTGTAACACACCCCTGACTTTAATACAGCAGCAGCAAAATCCACTGAGGAATTCTAAACTCACTTAGAAAAATGCATACCGCTAGCAGTCCCTCCCAGAACTAAGTATCATGGGAAATTCAAAAGCAAACCACATTGGTCGTCCACTTTCATAAATGAACCATACAACAAAAGGAATCTACTGATAAGCTCTCTAGGCTTTTGCCTTCTTCCAAGCTCCTTCCTTCAGATAAGAACAGTAGAACCTTGAAGAGGATGGGTAAAAAGATATCCACTTCTGCTACTTTAGCCTTCATAGCCATCAAATAACAGGCTCATATGACAAGGCACATCCTGTCTCTCTTCCCAAATTGAGAAGATTGTTTTTGATATGCCTGATTCTAAGGGTATGGCCTCAGCTCTCTCCTTACGCAGTTCCATTTCTCAGGTTACCCATCACTCTATCAAATACAACTATGATGCAGCTGATGCATATTCTAGGACTGCTGCATCTGGCTCTGCAATAAGGCACTATTCCTGGCCCTTCAGGTCTTGCCAGATGATAACAAGGCATAGCTTCTGGGTGCTCTCTTAGGTAACCAGAATTTGTTTAGCAGTACTGTGACTGAGCTTTTAAAGACCCTGCAGTATCAGATTAAGTTTGTGAAAGATTTGAAGCATATTTTTGTTTCACCTATTCCCAAGTTCCATGGGAGCTATTCTAGTAAGATTGCCTTTTTTGCATAGACTGCCTAGACAGTCTTCCAAAGGTAAGAAGGAACATAGGCATGTTTTTGCTGATAAGTCTGCTCAGACACCCAGACCCCAGAAGCAGTTCTTTCCTGACAAATCTGCAGCCATCTGTCTGCCCTTCCTTCCTCTCAGCCAGGTTCCCTTATCCCTCAGGCTTTCTCTGTCTCTCCCAGTTTGGCAACTGATTACCACAGACATCCGAGTTCTCTCCATTATCTGGCAGGGTTACCTTATGACTCGGAATATCCTTCCCACCTTCTCTGGTATTCCTCAACCTCCTGCAGAACAGCTTCCTCATTTTCCAGGGGTATTGCAGGGTCTGCTGGACCAGGGCACCATTCGTCTGGTTCCACAGACTGAGGGAGGATTGGGGATTTTTTTCCAGGATGTTTCTGGTCCCCCAGGAAAGACAGGCCTTGGAGACTTGTCCTGAATCTTTCCTTTATGAACACCTTTCTCATAGTGCCATCCTTCTGAATGCTCTCAATTCAGACTCTGCTTCCTCTGTTGCTTCCTCAGGCCTTTCTGGTGTCCTTGGACCTGAAGGACTCCTACCTACCTACTCCTACCGGGCTGTGTACTACATGAACTACAAAATGAACTGGCACCTCACCTAAGTGTCATGTTTAATCCTCATAGCCTCACCTCAGGCTTCGTGCCCACTGAGTGGCGCACAGCTGCAGTTATCCCAACTCCACAAGGGGGGGGGTCTATATTATTTTATCGAAAACTAATTACAGCAAATGGCTGTTCATCAAACACAAAGCATCAGCCATTCATCGGACGTTCACATCAGTGAACATTTTTTCATAGAGAAAGGAATTACTTGTCCAGAACAGTGCCCATCACACACACTGCATTATTTCAAACCCATCTGCTCCCCCAATACCCCCCTACTTATATATAGCAACTCAGAGATCACACTACAGTGGGGAAAAGGACAAATTTCTAATGATTGCCAACTAACTCCCTTCCCTATGAAATTATAAGGAGTTACACCAGGGCACAGTGGGTTTAACACCAGTTTCTCTGGTCATTTGTATCAGCAGCAGATTTAGTACTATTGCAGAATTTTACTGAATGTCTGTGAGTTAGACATGCTTCTAGGGAACAGGTTTTATGGAGGGGGTGTTAAGTTTTTGAAAATGGATAATCATATTTTTTGCATACTTAGAGGCAATTTATTTGCTGGGCAGAAATTAAGCTTTTGGCTTGAATTTTGTTGTATCGATTGGAGCTGTCAGTTGATGGTATCTTTACAGAGGCAATTAGTGGAGTAGGTAAGTTTAAGGTTGTGTTATATGTTATGGCGGATCTTTGAGAGGTAGATTATATCAGGTCCATTGGGAAAGAATATTTGTTGAATCTTGACAGGGAAAAGGTCTTTGATATTCTTCACATGGCTGTATAAGATTATTTATGGGTTCTGTATGTTGAGTTATGCTGTGTTAGTTTTATTATGGAAATATTCTTTTCATTGGTTGTTCCCATGAAAAATGTTTGGTTGAGGAAGGTTTTTCCTTTTAGGAGATGGATAAAGTGAGGATGCCCTTTAAGTGTATTTTTGCTAGCTTGTTATATACTTTTATGCTTGTTTGGGTACAGAGTATATTGTTCACTTGTAAGTAGAATCTAACACCCAGTTTTGTTGTACCAGTCATTCTGATGTGCATGGATGATATAGTTTGGCTGGCTAAGGTTGTTTCTGATAGACAGTATTTGATAGATGCTATTCCTAACACTGTTATGGAGTTAGGTTTGCTATTGAATGAGGCGGAAAGCATGGGGTTTGGGAATGTTGATTTGTGTTGGACCGATTGCAGTTTCCTTTCCTTCTTTATAGGCCTTTCCACATACTTTTGGGTGTCATCAAATGGTAGAGGATTGGTGCCAAGTACTGAAGTGTATGTAAACATGAGTAGAGATGTGATATTGGTTTGCTATGTCTTTCAAGAACAAGGCTTTTTTATCAAAAAAGTTAACTTGCTTGGCTATTTAAGCTGCAGGTGATTTTTTTTATTGTCTGGTAGTTATGCAAAGGAAACTATGAATATTTCTTTCGGCATTTCTGCTAGTGTAATTTGAACCCAAAGTGAGGTGTCCTGCATGCTAGGTTACCATTCAAAGGTCTGGATGTGTTGCAGCTGGTGGCCTTTTTCAGTTCTTCATAGATGTGTGTGTGTGTGTGTGTGTGTGTGTGTGTGTGTGTGTGTGTGTGTGTGTGTGTGTGTGTGTGTGTGTTAAGGGATATTAATAATTCTTTGGATATTATTTCCCTGTTTGGGGGTTTAGAAAAGTTGCTTTTTTGTGTGTGGTGATAGTGTTTTTTTTTGAAAAAGGTAAGAAGTGGAAAATCAAAGGGAGGATAATTTTCTTGTGAGGAAAGCTTTGTATGTTTGTGGTCCATGATTTCTATCTGTAGTGCAGTTGGAGGTTGTGAGAGAATTCTTGATAGGCTTCTAAGACAGATGGCTAGGATCTTACACAACTGTACTTGGTATGATTTCTTTTGGAGGCTCTCCCTCAAAAAGATTCCAGTTAAGGCTAATATGTCCTGTAAAACTATAATTCTGAGGGCTGTATGGTGGTGGTGGAAAATGTTGCAACATTTTTATTGACAGCCTTAGATTATAGGAAATCTGAAAACTTTGCTTTTGTGCCTTACTTCCTAATTTTACTATTTTAGATGTTGATATTGTTTGTTTAAAACAAAATAAAAATGTGCAGGGGTGAGCTTGAATGAAAATATAATGGTATTCCTTGGTAACTGTGGATGAACCATAGTGGTCTGTTATTATATGGCAAAATATCTGTCCCTGCACTTGTTTCTGATGTTTCTGTCAGTTTTAGTCTACAGAGCTTCTTGACTAAAAACATTTGTACTGTTAATTTCTTTGTTTCTTAATAAAACTCTGACTTTCATTAATAAGTGCTATGGAATCTTCTACTTGTACCTACCACCATTGGATAGATGGCCTTTTTGAGTTATTTGTTGATTTCTGAGTGTTTGTGTGTGTGTGTGTGTGTGTGTGTGTGTGTGTGTGTGTGTGTGTGTGTGTGTGTGTGTGTCGGAAGATATTAATAATCTTTTGAATATTATCTATCTTTTTATAGAGTTGTAGAAAAGTTCCTTTTTTGTGTGTGGTGATAGGAAGGAGCTTTTAAAGATCTGGAAGTGGAAAATCATAGAGGATAATTTTTCTAATTTATTTAACATCTCATTGAAAAGACAGCACAATGAGTGCACTCCCCCTCCCCCACCCCCACAGCAGTGCAGTGTCAGTACTGTGAAAGAAATCCAAGTACATGGTGTGCAACTATAACTCAATATCTCCTGATCTTCCAATAACTTAAGGAAAGTATGCTGACACTAACAATGTTAATTTATATATAGGCACGTGATAATATACAATAAAATACTTAAATGTCTCTAAAGTAATAGATTAAGGATTGTATCACAGCAAATATCTTGCCCACAAGCAAGGCATATCTGGTATTGTTCATATCAAGTGAATTTTTTAAACCATCCCTCAAGCAGCCTACAGTGAATTTCTGAAGAGGCATGAGACATGGAAAAGTGGCATGAAAGGGAGTTCATTGCCCAAATGAAAAAATTTGACTGAAAAAACATGCTTTAACATTACTCTTTTCAGAATTTTAAATAACAAGTGGGAAAAAAAGCAAATGAATGAGCTAACAGCAGGAAGAAAATAGACTAACTTCTGCAGAAGCAGGCTGTGATATCCAGATGATACCCACTGAACAGCCACCAAATAATGTGACATTCAGACAATACCCCAACGGACTGCTAACAACA
The DNA here is from genome assembly GCF_019279795.1 of Protopterus annectens. Lineage (NCBI taxonomy): Eukaryota > Metazoa > Chordata > Ceratodontiformes > Protopteridae > Protopterus > Protopterus annectens. The sequence continues at coordinate 383,846,379 of NC_056739.1, forward strand.
ATGTGACGTCTCCCACTATCCTGTGTCAGTAACTAAGAAGTTTCAGTCTTCACTACTGACTCCAATGTGAGATTGTCACTTAAACAGGAGTAATATTTCACAATTTTCCCGTAAGAGCACAATAGCAGCATGCTCTATAATCCTGAGACTGGACTGTATACTTCTGTCAACCCCTAATGTAACTCCTTATTACACAATCCAGCCACACATTGTGTCCAGTTTAAGACCTCTGAAACACTCACATTTAAATAAATTAAATCTCACACATCCAAACACTTCTGGGAAAGCCTGACACAGATTTTCAGCTGTGTCCCATCCCCAAAATAATACGGCAATGCTGCCACCAATCAGAGTGTCTTCATGCCCTTTTAGTGTCAAATTATGAAAATTAGATATTGAAACAAATAGTAGTAAATGACCTAAGCAGCAAGGCTTTCAAAGAGAATATAGAATATAGACATCTGTGAATACACCCACTAGAGGCTCCAACATGCCAGACCTCGTGCTTACAAATATGGGAGAATGTTGCACCCCCCCCCCCATGTATTGTCTTCCTTGTTAAGAACCGACCATAAAGCTGTCTGCTTTGAAATCAGAATCAGTTTAGTAATCCCATTAAAACCAGTAACAGGAAATCTAAGGAAAATTACCTCTTATTAAGTGATGGTTTGTCAAAATTCAGTGACTCTCCAAAGCCTGCATGGAGCAGCCAAAGATGAATGCTGTCAAACTCTGTACAGTCATGTCAGTGACTGCACAGAGGCTCCTGTACTTACCAGCAGTAAGCCCAGGACTAGCACCAGAAACAAACTGCCCTGGTGGCATCCCAAATTAAACAGGATATACAACAAAAGGAAAAAATATGGCAAAAATCAGGAAGGGTAATTATCATAAAGATAAAACTCATCAAACAATAGGTAACTAAGAGGGCTAACTAGGTCAAGCAAAGCCAACTTTAAGGTTAAGCTAGCCTCCCAGGCGAAAGATAACCATATAGCCACCTTCAGCTATGTCAGAAACCTCAAGGGCTACCCACAGCACTTTGTTGAACTGATGGTCAGTGGTGCCACATTTACTGCGCTTGCGATATAGTGAGCCTATTAGTGGATAAATTCAGCTCCAACTTTACCCTCCTCTCGCCTCCAACCACACCCCCCCAAAAATATCTTCAAACATAACCCCTCTAACTATAACTAGGAAACATGTACTGACTGCTCTCACTAAACCCAGAAACTACTGCCTCAAAAAACTCTGATAACATCCCAGGATTCCTCCTGAACAATCTAACATATGTCTTATCTCTACATGTGGAGTAATTATTTAACCATAGACTTAAAACAGGTTTTCTGTCACATGAATAGAGAACTGTGACAGTTATCCCCCTTCATAAGGGAGGACCTTCAACAGATCCCAGAAACTACATACCCATTAGTCTGACTAGGCTTATTTGTAAAGCCATTGAATGAATTTTCATGGAAATTATCAAGGAGGACATAGGAGACTTCTAGACACTGGATCCATCCCACTTTTCCTTTGTCAAAGGAAAGCCATGCTTACAGAATATGGTGGATTTCTTTAAAAAGGTCACTAAGGCAATGGATGAGGGGAAAACTATGCATACTGCCTACTGCATACCTAGAAATGACTAAAACATTTGATGCAATACCCCACTAGGGCATCATCAACAAACTTTCATAACTAGGTATAAACCTGATAGGACCCAGGAGGTTAGAATCAGAGAGGCCACCTCCACAAAGACTCTGGTCACCAGTGAAGTCCCCAGCTATCTGTCCAAGACCCACTCCTCTTTGGCATTTACTTGTTGGATGTCAAAACCAACATCAGAGGCATCTGACTAACCAAGTTCACAGATGATTGTGAACTGAGTGCAGTCATTGAATTCCCCCAAGAGAAGAACACCCTTCAGGAAGGTCTAACACACAGAAATGCTCTGTGTCAAAGCCATAACTTAAAACTCAATACCAAGAAATGTGTTACAGTACCTCGTGGGAAGTCGTCCACCCCTAGGTAACTATGTCATCAATAAAACAGCCCTAAAAGTTGATTCTTTAGTCAGGGATCTGGGAACGCATTTAGATAGTAACCTAACCCTCAACCAATATGTGTCCTGAGTAATAATAAAATCCTTCTATGTTGCCTAACTTATAATCAAGAGCATGGTATCTAGGTCCAGAGAGGTCATCACACCACTGTACTCAGCCCTCATCAGACCCATCCAAACCTTGTACCATTTGGAAAAATAAGAGACTGAGGAAGTGTGAAAATTTAAAGAACAACATTTAGAGATGTTTGAAGACTATAAAAACTATGGACATGGGAAAGAAAGAGAGAGCTGATATGATGCAATATTTATACAAAGGAGAAATATAGGCAAATATAGGCAAAGACATCCAGGTATGGAAAACTTCACAATAAAAAAAAAAGATCACAAAGAGGGAATGTAGAGCAGAAGATTAGTCAGGTAGAAGTTACAAAGTATTAGCCGAAGTTATGGAATATTTGGATTCAGTGTAGAAAGTCTAACACAGGTCATATCTCAGCATGATGGAAAAACTAGTCCCCAAAGTAAGGAGAAACAAGAGGAGCAGGAGACATCTGAAGAAGAAATATAAACACGGGAAAGAAGAAGAGATTTAATATGGTGCAATATTTATGCAAGAGACAGCAAAACTAATCAATGCAGACATAGCAGCACCAAAGATATTTGAAGAGAAATACAGGCAAAGACATCCGGATATGGAAAATTTTACAATACAAAACATAAGAAAACAAAGGTAGAAAGTAGAAAAGAGGATTAGTAATGGAGAAGTTAAAGAAATAGAAATTGAGGTTATGGGTTATCTGCAAAATGAGCGATTTAGTGTAGAAAATTTACCTCAGATAACAACACAACCGGATATAGCAATGGACACCCGAGTTAAGGAGAAACCAGTGGAGCAGGAAGCATCTAATTGGTTGACATATGAAGATACTTTGGAGCCTCCCACAGGAAACCAGTATAAAGGTTCAGTTGGAGCTATATAACAAGTGAAAGAACAGGACACTGTGGCAACTCACTCAATGCTGTGGAGCGATAGGCCGGTGAGTTCCCATATGAAAGAGCAATGGATGACACAGGGTGAAACCGAAGAAAACATGGCACAAGAAGAACCTCTGGGACTTTCTACAGAATGCCCACAGTAAACAGCGAACAAAGATTGTGGCATCAGTTTAGAAGAAAATGATCTAAGAGAAGAGTTACTTGATTTAATAGAGATCAATAAATATACTAAGATCAATAAAAGAAATAAACTGCAGAAGGTCAATAAAACCCAAAATGTTAGAAGTTTGATAAAACAAATGAACACAGTAATTAGGACTGTCCATAGAGATTCCTGTGATATAAAAGAAGTAAACTGGATACATTACTGTGCAGCCAAATTAATAACAGATAAAGTCCTACCACAAGATCACAGGATAGTAAGGGAAAGGAAGGGGAGAAATCGAATGCCATCATAGAGGTATTGAATAGAGAAAACTATAAAACAATTAAGACAAGAAGTGTCACTTTTAGAAGAGTATAAAAGAGGGAACAGATCAACAAAAATACTTAGAAAGATAGATGTGATAAAAGCAATGCACAGTATTAGAATAGATCAGGATTTATCATGTACTATCGGAAATAATAAACTAAAAATATTAGCACAAGCAGAAAAATGTAGAAGATACACTGCTAAATATATATAGAAAATGTACAAAATAAGCAATTTATTGATGACCCAAAAAAGTTTTATAGAGAAATGGAGAACAAGGTAAAAGGAATTGAAAGACCACCAAAAAAAGAAGAAATAGATACATTTTGGAGCAGTATTTATGAAGATCCTGTGGAACATAAAGATGCTAAATGGACAGAAGAAGTAAAAGAAAGAATAAGAAGTTCAAATGTACAGGATATGAAATGGGATGAAGTAACTGCCAGAGAGATTGAAACAAAGTTAAGAAAAGCCTCCAATTGGAAAACCCCAGGCCGAGATGCAGTGTCTAACTTCTAGCTAAAGTATTAACATTTTTGCGTGAAGATTTAGCCATGAGTAAGGACTATTTATATATACACCCTGAACAGACACCAGCCTGGCTAACAACAGGAAAACAATGCTCCTACTTAAGAGTGAACCTGCAAGCTACCCTAAAAATTATAGACCAATAACTTGCCTTCTGATGATGTATAACTATACACTGGAATTGATGCCGACAGAGTTTATAGTCATTTAGAAGAAAATTGAATTATGGCAATAGAACCAAAGGGTAATAAAAGAAAGTCATATGGAACAAAGGATCATTTATTGTTAAATAAAGTCATTGTGGAGAACTGTAAAAAGGGGAAGAATTTAGGTATGGCATGGACTGACTACAAAAAAGCATTTGACAGTATCCCATATTCATGGATAAAAGAGCACTTAAAAATGTATAAGATACATGCTATACTGATCACACATACATCACATACATACATCACAACGACCATAAAACAGTGGCAAACCACTTTGCAGTTAAGCCATGATAAAGGACAAATTGTTATTCCATGGATAAAAATGCAAATGGGGGATATTCCAGGGTGGCTGTCTGTCACCGCTGCTCTTTTGCCTTGCCCTTAACTCATTAAGCTGTCTGCTTAACAGATTAGGTCATGGTTATAATTTGACTCCCAGAAAGCAACAAAGTGTAATGACTTTTCATCTTCTCTTTTCCAATGTTTTAAAACTGTATAGCTCATCAGATGAGAAACTGAAAGAACAACTGCAAGTAGTCAAAATGTTTTCAGATGATATAAAAATGTCATTTGGTCTTATAAATGTGCAAAAGCAACCTGTAAAGCAGGAAAACTGCAGCACCAAGAAAACATGAGTTTGGGACAAGAATGTGATATAAAAGAACATGAGCAAGAGGGAGGGTATAAATATCTGGGAATTGATGAAGGATCGGTAATAAAACATGAACAAATGCAAATAAAACTCAGTAGGGAATATTTTAGAAGACTTAAATTAATTTTGAAAGCAGAGTTGACATCTCGTAACAAAGTTCAAGCTATAAACAAATTTGCTCTTCCTGTCCTAACTTACAGTTTTGGGATGATTGACTGGCCCCAAAAGGTGTTGGATAGATTAGATAGGAAAACAAGAAGGATGCTTCATGCTCACCAAATGATTCAGTGCATACCAAGATTATATATTCCCCATTCCGAAGGAGGTATGGGCCTCCTTGAAATTGATTACATGTATAGATCTGCAATTGTGGGACTGCATACATATCTGCTGATCTCACAAGACCCAAACAATGTGAAAGATTTGAAACATGAGAATAAATCCAAGGTGACTTCCCTTCTTTGTCTAGCAGAAGCATATCAGAGTCAAGTGGGAATAGAAATCAAGCAAAAGTAGATAAAAATCAGGCAGCAACTGAATGTGCCAAAAAACAAAAGAAAGAATATAAGGTGAAGGATTGGATGAGAAGGCAAGAAATGTGGAAAATGCATAAATATAGTTGCAAGTATAGAAAACTCCTGGAACAACATCATGTTGATCAGGATTGAATGCAGCAATGGTTAAAGAAAGGTGAATTCAAACCAAAAGATGAAAGGTTATTTTTGGCGGCCCAAGACAGTGGACTACATACATGCTGGTTTACAAAGTCCATTGAACATGTGGGAGAAACAGACAAATGTAGGTTTTGTAAAAAAGAATTGGAAACAGTTGCACACCTTGTTGCTGGTTGTGACATACTAATGGCAGAAGGACTGTATACTGATAGGCATAATAATGTGACAAGACTGCTGCCTGGGGATTGTGCAAACATCATAATACTGAAGTAGCTGAAAACCACTAGAAACATGCACCACAAAGCATCATAGAAAATGATGAAGTCTACATCACATGGGAACACCCATTACCAACAGTTCAAAAGATAGATGTGAGAAAACCAGTTATAGTGGTCCATGAAAAGAAGACAAAAGTAGCATTGATCATTGAAATCGCTACACCCGCTGACTACAGTGTATTGCTTACATAGAAACATGAAGTCATAAAAATATCAGGATTTGCAGGCAGTAATGAGAACAATGTGGAAGAAAGATACCCAGACAGTTTCAATAGTAATAGGAGTAAAAGGTCTAATAAAAAAGAAGCTACAATCGTATTTAGATATGTTACCGATACATGTAACTCCATATGAACTGCAGAAGGAGCCATTACTGGGCACATTGCTGGTGCTGCGAAGAGCACTTCTGGCTGACATGAAAGAGTGAAACAATACTAATTTCATGAACTTTAATCATACCTTAACTTAGGAATGGGGTCCATTCCCGTCATGGTATTAGAAACCCAAAAGATTTGGAGAAATTAAAAAAAGTATAATATCCTCTTCAGTATGTACTTGATCACATGAGGCAACTGAAACGTCCACTAAGGTTCCTCACAAAAAGAATACAGGGAGCAAATGCAATGTTCTATGTTGATGGTTCCATGTAGTGTCATGCAGACTTCTAAGAGGTGATCATTGCCAGGCACACAAGGAATCCCTAGACCTTGTTTTGATTAACGTTTTCCACATCTACAAAACAAACTGCGTCAGAACTATTTAATTAAAAGGCTTAAGTTTTGCATTTGACATAAATAGGACATGTTGGACAGACACATATGTTCCTCAGAGAATTCCCATTCTCTGGAACAGGATCTCCATCCATGTGAAGCAGAGTTCCTCCCTGTCCTTATTTAAAGGCAACTTGGGCCAGTGGATGGGACATCTGGTCTGGCACTTATGTCTCTGATGGACAGAGGCAGTCACTAAATCACCCCCTATATAAATCAAATTTGGGGGTGACACTTGAGTTGCACAGTGAGGCTTATAAGGGCCCTAGTTGTCTGTAGTCTAGTATACACATATGAACCTTTGAACACAGCTAAACTGATCAAAAAGAATAAAAGGACATACATTAGGAGTGCCATAAAAAAATTAGTTGATTTAAATTCATTACTAGATTGAACAGGTATTGAATTACTGAATAGATATAATGTTTATAGTTCTATAAGCTCCTGTTAGTATATTAAGGCCATTCGAGAATTTGTATCTAGATTGATGAACCAGTACAGATTTTAAACAAAAAAATGACTTGCCCCATCTTATAGAATTGTAGTGAATTGCGAAGTTATGATTTATTTTTACAAATCATTGATATTTCTAGTAATTTTATATCTTGCCTTAGTTTGTTCCTCATATTCGGTTATAAAAATCCTAACTTTACTGATACCTTCTTAAACTAAGCCCATGTTAATGAGTCATATAATCATTCTGAAATGCCAGTTTACCAAACTTGATTGACATAGTAGAAATATACACAGCCATGAGTTGACTTAGAAAAAAATGAAAAAGTATTAATAAAAAAAGATGAAAAATGAAATCTGGCAATAACTCACATTTGAAAATCTCACAAATTGTACTGAGCAGACAGACAAATCTATTCAATCTGGGTGTAAACAGAGTGAATGTTTTGCCACCAAAACAAATATACTTAATGTTACAATTAATAAAACATTGCAGCAGCATATATACCTAGAAAGTAAACTCAGTCGCACAATGTATAGTTGAAACTGGCAGCACTTAATATCTTGCAAAGTCACTGACAGCATGTATGAATAAAAGATGAAAAAATTCACATTCAACACAATGCTTATAGGTACAAAAAGAAAATATTCTTGACAAATAAGGCCACATATTTAGTAAATTTGACTTTAGTAAACTCCCTTTTGCTAAACCACATTTTTGAGTGGGTGTGCATCAAGCCTTAACTTTGATTTTGAAGATGTTATAAGCATGATTCAATTATACAAAAAATATGATACAAGTGCAAGTAAAACAACACCATACTGCAAGTGTTAAGGGATAAGCCATAAAGTACAAAAAGAAAAACACAACAGTTAGGCATATTAATGTGTGCAGTGTGTGTAATCATATATAATCATAAATTCATGAAAAGACAAACGGGTATTGGTACTGTTACCAAAGAGACTTCAGATACCACTGTATCTTTCTCATGTGGTGTCTAGCCTGGGGTATCATGAGAATCAGAGATAGCCATAAGACCCCTAAATTCTGATGTCTTCCCTTGCAGTGACTGAGGTCTAAGTAGAAATCCCTAAAATAGACATTGATATAGATCTGCTATTTTCTTGTGGATGAAAAGCTGTTTGAACTGTGGTGTCTAGTTGACATAGCAGAAACGCAATCCTCTGAGGAGTCGAGAAAGATTTTTGAATGCTCTCTTGGAATCCCAGATTGTGTAAGAGATCTCTCAACTGAGAGAGAGAGAGAGAGAGAGAGATTCCTGACACTTAAAAAAAGAAAAATTTGCCTAATCTTTCAATATATCCAGTATGAGACATAGTATCAAAAGCTTTGTCCAGGTCAAGATAAGCAGTGTGCATAAAGTAACCACTGTCAAAAACCTCTGTAACTTTTTCAAAGAAGCATGCTAGCTTTAAGAGACAGCACCTAGCCTTTACAAAGCAAAAATGAGTGGGGTCCAGATCAATTAATTTATCTATGTCTGCATAAATGAGTTCTACTGTGATACATTCCATGGCTTTGCAAATAAGACTGGTGAGGTTGGCAGACCCATAATTACCTGGGAGTGCAGAGGGGCCACCTTTGTGTCGAAGAGTTACAGTGATTGCTCTCCATGCACCAGGTTCAAACCCTATTCAGGTTAAAGGTAAACATTTTACATAGAGGCTCAAAGAGTGCATACTTGACACTGATGAGTACACAACCTGTTGTGTTGTTTGGTCTCATGGAAAAAAAACATTGTTAGCCTTTGAGAAGGATTCTAAAACTTACTTTCATGTGATTATAGGAGAACTTACATTTTCAGGTATAGCTGGGGCAACAATTTGGATAGGTGAGGTAAATTTATCATTAAATCTGTTTGCTAATATATTTTATTTATCCTAGTGTGTGATATTACTGTTGTGGATGAGCTCAGTGCATTGCTGAACATGATTCCAACAATTGGAAACATATCTGAAGAACGATTTGTAGTTTCCTTTGGTATCTGTGACAATCTTAAATTTGTAGTCTGTGTAAAAAGTGATAGGATGAGAATGGAGACATGAGATTCTTTTGATAAGGATGATTGCAATTAGGGATACCAACAATATGCAAGAGGGAGCTGGAATTTATTGAAGAAAACTGGTGAAAGAACCAAGTCATTGGGAGCAAATAACTAGAGAGGAAAAGGTACTAGAATGGGAATATGTCAAGAATTTATTTTGACTGCAGGTTACAAATTGCCTTCCCTATCAAGGATTGATATCAAAGTATAGACAAAGAGAAACAAATGGGGGGGGGGTAAATGAAAGGCCAGAACTGGTAGAGTTTTTAGTAGAATCTAGAACAGGAGCTGCTTTTAAAAAACGAATAATTAGTAGAGCATATAAAATATTGTATGATGACTATAATAATCAATCAGAGGAGGTTAAAAAGGATTGGGAAGAGAGAATGGATAAGCAATTCACAAAGAAACAATGGGGGATATATGTTTGCCTCCTAAATATACAAGTAAATCTAGAAGATGTAGGATTTTTGCTTGGAAGTATTTACACAGATATAGTATACTCCAAGTAGACTCCAAAGAATTTTTCTCTGGTAGACAGCAAATGTTGGAGGTGTGATGGAAAGAAAGAGGTAATTGGGAACATATTTTCTGGGAGTGTAATGAGTTGGCAGACTTAATAGATTCCCTGGAGACAACACTGTCATTGATACTGTGTTAACAAATTGGTATAACAAGAGAAATTATTTTTCTGAACTATGATATAGAATCAAAATTGGCTAGACATAGTAAGGCCTTGGTGAGTATAATTATGGTGGCTGCCAAAATAGCAATTACTAGAAAATGGAAATCAACGTTTAAACCAACTGTACTAGAAGTAGTGAATATATTAACAGAGAAAATCATTGGAATTGTGATCTTTGGTAAAGGGTAGGAACAAATTACATAGGAAAAAATGAGAATTGTGGAAACAATGCATACTGGGGAGGAATGAGGTTTAAAAGAAGGCAGGATTTGAATGAGTTATCTAATGTTTGACATTGATTGGGTAGATTATAAGTGATGTATAATGTTTGCAACTAAATTATGTCAACATGGTTTGTGATGTAAAATGCTTGCAACTCGGATTATGTCTATATGGTTTGTTTTCATTTATATAAATGTATGAATGCCTATGTCATATGTGATAATTTAATAAAGATGTTTCTTGTTTAAAATACAAAGTCCAGGAAATGTTGCATATTCATATTTTAAAAAGTGTAAGTTTACCAGTTAGTGTTTGGGTAATTGAAGTCCCCTAGCAAGAAGGTATTTGGCTTGATATTTGATACCTCAATGGTGTTAAGATAATTCCTGTGATCTTTGTGGAACATTGATTGGGATCTGTAGCTCACAATGAAGTGATAGTTGGATTTAACTGTAATTTTGATCTCCAAGTTATGGGCAGTTAGTGAGGTAATGGTGTTGCAAACAAATAACAAAATTCCTCCACAGTTACCAGGGATCAGAAGGCATGACAGACACTAACCCTAGTACAGAGGGAGTGCTATCAATGCACTGAAACCATGTCTTAGTAACTATATAAATATGAATGTGTTCAAGTTACATGAGAGTCTAAAGTTCTGGCATCTTCCTATTTAAACTCCTAGCACTGAGAAATTCTTTCATGATGCCTGAGTTTGAGTTTGAATCCATAGAATCCATAGTGTAGGAATATCTAGTAGGGGACACTCTGCCAAAAAAGTTACATTGGTGTCAACAAAGATTTTAGCCTGTATGAGAAAACCCTGGTATGAGAGGTGTAAGCCATCCCTGGCCAAATAAGAAGTTGTATCTACCATGTTATCCCAGACTCACCTATACTGGACCCTCTTTGAAAAAAAAAAACAATTATATAGACAATTGTTAAATCCATTTAGCTTGTCTTTGTATCTTGGCATCATTCTTGGTAAAGGCAAGATACTTCTCAAGACAGATCAGTGTCTTTTTTTCTCTAACACATGCATAGTATGTTCCATCATGTCTCTCTGCATGCTCCTTTGCATGTTGAACCTGAAGTCATTCACTCCCATGTGGGTCACTACTACTAGGTCATAGGTTGTGCTATCATTAGTAACAGCAGTGAACAATTCAGTAAGAATAAGTCAGTTGCTACACTGTCTTAGAACACCTAATGCAATCAGACTGGCCACAAATGGGGTAAGAGCAGACTACTGAGACATGTTACCAGAGCATGGAGGACTACGACTTGCATAATAATTGGGGATTAGATAGAGACTGCTTTAGAATAATAGTGGTTGAATGTATGGCCACAGATAGAAGGACAATATTTGTAGGCAGGCATGACCAGACCTGCACATAGATGAACAAAGTGCTTTTTTCTAGGGGTACTTTTCTGCTCTCTATTTTTTCTTAAGTAAAGAAATGTACCTCATTACTTAGGAATAATAAATACATACATACATGTCAGAAAAGTGCCCCTAGCCAAATGGCTTCCTTTCTACTGCATGTTTGCCATCATGGAAAGGAGGTGAATATTTAGCCTTTAAGTGAAGGAAGCAGCAGCTGTAGCTGACAAGGAGAATCTGAGTTAAGTTTTACATTTTTCTATTTTATCTGTTTTCTAAATCCTGGCAGACAGCCAGATACATGTCCAGACTTGGAAGCATTTGCAGAGCGAATGGAGTACCTGCTGACGGTTGCTGATAAGTAACCATTCCTCAACAGTTTCTGGCTTTGTAGAACATTCCTGACATAGGTTCATATTTCTGTGCTCTCCTATGTACATTTTTGGAGGTTTTTTTTAGTAAATCACAGAGGATTAGTCAGTTAGTAATACCACACATTAATGTTTTTGTACTTATTCTTTAGAAAATATGTGCTGGTGCAAGACATATTCTTCTATTAACATCTCCTTCATATTTATGCACTGTATCTCATGATTGTTTTTTTCCTGGTACACCACTGAGGATTAGTCTATAATACCACATGTCAGCAATTTGTACTTATTATTCAAAAATATATGTTGATGCAAAGTCTGTTCTTTTTATTGTTCAGAAAAAGCAGACTGATGCAAAGCTTGTTCTCATAACTCTTTTCCATGCTTATAGATGAATGTCCCTGATTTTGCCTCATATTTTTCCCATCCTTCATTACATTTTTGATTTTTCGATAAATTACTGAAGGCTGCAGTCAGTAATGGCAGACATCAGAGGTTTGTACTCTTTATTCTACAGAAAATGCATGTTAATGCAAAATATGTTCTCTTAACTTTTAGGTAAATTAGAGTAATATTTAAAAATTGTTCTGATTTTTGCACCGTCACCCAGACTATTTCTGTCTTTGATTATTAAACAATTAAGTTGAGACCTATGAATATCCTCGAGTTTCTCATATTTTTGGTTTGCTGATCAAACAATGTATGAGTTTCTGGTCAATTGCAGAGGTTGCAATTACTAAATAATGAGAGACAATTGTGTTTCTGATAGCATTCACTTTATGAATGAAATGTAATGCAGACTTATTCTGCTGAGTGTTTTAGCAATGTTAATAGTAATATTTAAAATCCATCCCTGATTTTAGGCCTTTGTTTCTACATTATCTGATTCTTCCACCAATAATTTGAGAAAGTGATTTATAAGAGGTGGACATCTGTGAAATAAATAGACAAATTCGCTATAATTGTTAGGGCTGTCAGAGATAAATAACTGCTGTTTATTCACTGTAGTGGCTTTGCAGGATTAATATGATTTGTGTGAAGCAACATGGAATGCTATAATGTCTGGCTACCATTTTTCTGGAAGAAAGTTGAAATTTATTACGTCTTTTTTTTTATCCCATATTAAAGTGTACATACAAGTGACTATAATTGCTTGGTGGGGTAGGAGTTTCCATTGATGAAAGTAACTGACATTCTTGTCATTTTCTCATGTTAAACAATCACTGATCAGGGTTTAAAGAGTAGTGTGCATTTATCTGAATTAAGGTAGAAAATGTTATTACTGTGACTATTATTTATTACTTACTACAATCTGATATCTGAGTTGGATTCAATAAAATTGATGAAAATGATGATTGTGGAGAGTCTACTTCAAAATATTGAAATCTCATAACTACTTACTACAATCTGATATCTGAGCTGGATACAATAAAGTTGATGAAAGTGATGATTGTAGAGGGTCTTCTTCAAAATATTGAAATCTCATAACGTTGAAATTAATAACATTGAGACCATAACATCAAACATTCAAAACACTGAAAACCCAAAACAATGAAACTTCAGAACATTGAAAGGGTGCTTCATGACATTGAAAACTACATCGCACATGTAAATAAGATCCCCACACCTATAACAATGCCTAACTAACAAACATACTTTCTACTGTTTCTGCAGGGGTGCAAGCCCCCTGCACCCCCCCCATAAATTAAATATACCAACTCCAAGATCACACTACAGTGGAAAAAAGTTAATTTCCTAACCTCAGTGTATGGTGATCGAGATACAGTGAGGTTAGGAAATTAACTTTTTTCCTCTGTAGTGCAATCTTAGAGTTGGTATATTTAATTTACAGGGGGTGTAGGGGCAGATTTCCCCACATGGGGGTGCAGGGGGGCTTGCCCCCCTGCAGAAATGTAGTAGAAAGTCTGTTTGTTAGGTAGTATTATAGGTGGAGAGAATGTTATTTACATGTACATTGTAGTTTTCAATGTTATGAAGCACACTTTCAATGTTCTGAGTTTTCATTGTTTGGGATTTTCAGTGTTTTAGGATTTCAGTGTTTTAGTCTCAATGTTTTGAATTTCAGTATTATGAAATTTCAATGTTTTGAAGTAGACCTGATTGTGGATGCCATGTAAAGACGCAAATGACTTACCTCTGCTGCTGTTTGATTGCTGTTTAACAGTAGTTGCTAACCTAGTGTGACATGCCTGGAGTAGTGTCAAACATCATATTTGCTAAATCACTGCAAAATCAGTGTGGCTTATGTTTGTGTGTGTGGGGGGGGTGAATAGGTAAAGGGTTGCTGTGTAATTTAGAGTAACACGATTTTTTCCATCACACATATCAACAGTGTAGATGATAAAGATCACTACCATAGGGGTGCAGTGAGTAGTGTTGGCAAAAATCAGCACCACAGGGGTGCAGTGAGTGGTGTTGGCAAAAATCACTACCACAGGGATGCAGCGAGTGGTGTTGGCAAAAATCACTACCACAGGAATGCAGTGAGTGGTGTTGGCAAAAATCACTACCACAGGGGTGCAGTGAGTGGTGTTGGCAAAAATCAGTACCACAGGTGTGCAGCTAGTAGCATTGACACTTCATAGTCCATGGCTCTGGCTGAGTTCTTGACTTTGGCTTCTTCTGTTTGGGGTCTCCACGCCCTCCCTGGATATGTGTGGGTCTACTCATTTAATCTGGTTTCCTCCAGTACCCTAAATATATGACATAGGTTGGTTGGAGTATTCCAATTTACCTGAAGGTAAGCATGCAGCATATGTGTATCTTTTTGCATTTTGTGATAGACCTGGCTTGTCCAGGAAATATCACTGTGTGTGTAAAACAGTATAGCTTGTGATAGACCTAACTTTCATAGGCGGTGTTAGTATTTGTGTGAGAAATCAGTATAAAAATCACAGATTTTTTTTCTAAAAGTGGACATGTACAATGTTGCCATGCACATATATAGCTAAAATGTCTGGGTAGCAGTATAAAACAAAACAAAAAAAAAAGAACAGCTAGAAAGTTTATCTGTCAAAAATAAGTCATAAAACGCATAACAGAGCATTCCCACCCTTGAGCTTCATGGGCTTGGCAGCTCTAACACTGCAAGTTATACAAGTGGATTTTGACATAGGCTTAATAAGTGGCTTGTGCCCTAAACTTCATCTAGTCTAAAACTGGCATTATGCAGAGGTGTCCCCAGAATGTTACTGTAGCTTATATGGGGGCTGTTCAGAGCGTGATCATTATTTAACTTTCGTCACACACCTCGGGGGTGCGCACAGAGGGTCACTATATAGTTTAACTAGATGCAATGTATTGATAAGGAACAAGTTGGAATTATGTCACTGTGATTATTCCTCATAATCAAACAAGATGGTTTACAGGTGGGTATTTTGGGAGGTACGGTTAAAGGACTATGCGGTTGCACACATCTGACAGCAGTAGTTTGAAATAAGTTAGTGTTCTATTTTTTCTTTCAGTTTTATTTCAGTATGTCTGCAGAGTGATATATTGAAGGTAGTTATATTTGGGGGAGTAGGAGGTGAGAGGTATACTGTATAAATATTGGACAGCAGCCACTTGAAATATGCTGTAGCCATCTATTGCAGTTTTTTTCAGGAGGGGTAGGAATGCAGGTACTATTCTCAGATATGATTTTTGCATCCATGCAGTTATTTGTGTTCTCACTGTTTTGTGAACTGCTATTTTGCTAGATGAAACATTTGTTTCATAAAAAAGACTGAATTTCTTTCTTGCTCAAGTTTTTGTTCTGACCATCATCAGATCAAAAGGTTGAAAATAGCTGTAAAGTGTACCTCAGAACATCTAGTACCACTATGGTTTCTTGAGGACTACCAGACCACAGACTTAATTCACTTATTTCCTAAACAGTTAATACAGTGCACTGTTGGCAGTTAGGGTGTGTTGAAAGGATGCAGTAAAAGCAGAGTTGAAGAGTAAGGCTGTATTTCTTTCTTTAGTCGTGATTTTGTTCAGGTCATCATTGAATCAAAATAGTTGGAAAAACATACTAAAATGCACCTCAAAACACTTGGAAAAATTATGTATACTGGGGGATTAGTAATCCAAAGACCCCCATCTTAATTCATTTATTTCCTCAACAGCTACTATGGTGTTATCTGGCCCACTTACAATGTGTTGAAAGGATGCATGAAAAAGCAAAGGAATAGGGCAAAATACGAGAAAGGATAGAAAAAAGGTGATCTGAAAGGCTTGGTGCATGGTGGAAAAGCTGGGCAGAGAAGGCATTGGGGGGTGGGAGGTGGGTCATTGAGCAGCAGGGGGGAGGACACCAAGGAGCCCATTGCCTAGGTTGCTATTTCACCTAAGGCCAGCCATGTAGAAGGATATTAATTTGGACTCCATTAAGCATGAAATCTTGGCAGCACAGGGACTTCTCATTTAGAACTTGATAGTCATCCTAATCTAATGTCAGGAGAAGGAAAATGTTGACAGTAATCTTACAGAATTACCCCAACGTGGAAGACTAATCCTTACATGGTCCCAATTGTAGACTGGTAGGAGTCAAGGGGAGATTTCATTCATTGGTGATAGGTGCACTCAGTCGGTATTCTTAGCTAGGTATTACTGTTTCCTGATCTTAGTACTATTAAAACTCTTAGTAATTGCATGTTTCATTGTTTACATATTAGAAACTACCTAATATGCTTTTTGGGGTTTCCCTAACAGCTGATCATTGTCTGTCAGAATGGGTGTAATTTCCCTATTTTTGATTTTTTTCATTTTAATTTTGCCAGAATTGTTTCCAATCTTTCAACTGTGACTGTGAAACTGTGCTTTTTGCAACTACTGCATTCATTCTCGGAGTGCCAATCATTCACCAGCAGTTGTGCAGCCATGGAGTTGGTATATTTAAGTGGCTGTGGGGTCTTATTTCTTCAGACAGTTTTGCTTTTATGTGTTTTAATTTCAGCTGTTAATGATGATCTTACTCAAATACGAAAGGATTGTTTGGGTTACCAACATGCTGCCACAGAATGAAACATGATCATGATGGAGGTCCCTTGTATTGTGGTAATAATTCTGGTGTCAGAAGCCTTTCCCTATCTTCTAGGCAAGTTCTCTTCCCTTATGGCTCTATCTAGAGCCGTGCTTTTACTGAACGCTTCATTTAAAATAGTCTAGTACAACCCTTGACTTGCTTTGATTGGTTAACATGGCATGCGTCATGTACGTTGACAGGAGGAAACCTTTGGACCATATTTGGGTACAGTCATTCCTCCTGGTCCCTGTGTTGCTCACTGCCTTAGACAAAGTAGTATCAGTGATGGCGTGTCCATTTCCTTTCCATCTTTGCTTGAAGAGTCACAATTCCAAGTTAAGTTTTGGGTGTCTGGATCAAAGATGACAGTAACATAATTGCTGTGGAACTATCATGCATTTTGGGCAGAATTAGTGTGGCTTTTTATTTAGGTAAGCTAACCATATTTTTAAAGAACAAATCTGCAAGCATATATTCGATATTAATAAAGCGAAGGTGAACAATGCTGTGGCTAAGCATATACTAGATAAAGGTGAAAAACAATTTTTATTTTGAAGTATTATTTCAGATTAAATGCAGTCAGCATGGAGAGGGTATAAGGAATTATATGGAAACATTAGAACTACAATTGCATTTTAAAGTTGGAAACTGAAAAGCCTCCTGAATTAAATGGAGTACTTTCATTAAAACAAATTTTAAAGAAGGAAAGTTTGAAGCATTCACTTTATGGGTTATAGTTCTTTGGAATTATTTCTCTGTAAATATTTTAATCAGAGGATGTGACATCACTAACTGCATGACTGTGCTGCTATAAAGGGTGATTTAATGAGTTTGTTGTAAAGCCTGATGAATCAATAGCTAAAAAGTGTTTTCTGTACCATTTAGTCTGATTTTCTTTATTGTAAATAAAGTTAAACTTTGCTGATGCATGCTATCTTAGGATTCATTATGATTCATGTGCTCTTTTTTTGAATCCTATATATTCTACAAATGGTTTCTGAATGTAATACCTCTATTCAGCACCCACCATCTTGTGGAGTTCCTCATGACTTTATCTTGTTTTTTGTTTGCAGTTTATATGTTGTTGCTTTGGGAGATAATTTAAGGGAGTGATATTAGCGTTTATTGTGGTGAAGATTACATACACCCCTACCCGTCCTTATCTTGGGAGTCTGTGAAAAATTGTTCTACCTTTGAAAATTCATCAGAATTAATTTTCCAATGGATTACTCTTAAGAGAATCAGGCTAAACCCAGAAAAGACTGAGGCCATGCTAGTATTTGCTACCATTCACCTTTCACATGTTCCATTTGCCTCCTCCTTTATGTTTATGGGAAAGACTAACTGGAATTTCTGTCTTCAGTGTTACCTCTAAGTGTTATTCTCAAAGGCATGCTGCTGCCTAAAGGCCACATTTCAGGTTTCATCAAGAAATCTCATTTCCATCTCAGAAATATCAGCTCATATCAAGCCTGGTATTCCATCTTTGGAACTTGCACGGGTGATTCCTAGTCTTTCTTTCACTCTTGATTAACATGGTATGTCCTACCTTGAATTTCAAATGATGTAACCAAATCATATCTATAAGAGGTGCAAGATACTGGGCCAAGTTTTTATCCGGGTTCCTATCACATCATCGAATTTTTACAAGTTCGAACCCCATATGGTCAAGACCATATGTTCGAATTTGTAAAAGTTCAAGCATGTGAATGGAAATCTCCATAGGCGGAGGTTTCCATTCACTTCAATGTGGTGCGATCTCAGAGTTGGTATATTTAAGTAGCGGGAGGTGTGGGGGGTCCAGGAGG